>NC_056546.1:20431386-20734257 GCF_910596095.1 Thunnus maccoyii | reverse complement strand
AGACATGAATTGTTAGAAATATCAGCCTTCCTATACATAATGATAAGAGCATGCTTTTTCAATTTGTGTGAGCCATCTAATATATAAGGCTAGATTCAAAGATTTCATTCATAAAATCAAGGACAATTGCACTTTCTGGGCATTTCAGGAACTTTGTATCTTCACAAGAGCACAACATAAAATGTTACCTTGCAGGAGGTGATTATGCAGAGATAATACTGTAGACATGATACAAAGATTGGAAATAATAATAAAAAGAAAAAAAAACAACATAAATAACTAAATCATTTCAAAAACTAGAGTGAGTCATAATACAGTCGGTTGAATGCCACTTAGCGGTATATGTCTAAAGTTTAAAAGAGGAATGATTTTTACATAGGCTGAATAATCTGTTGATAAACAGAAGATTCAGAGCCGCTCAATTATTGTCTGTATGTGTCAAGGGAAACGGTCTTAAACATAAAGACAGATATGGTCAAACTGTATCAGCAGAGAGGAAAATGTTGACACAGCTTCAATCTCACAAAGGTAGACAGGCACTTAATAAGATAGTTGCTAAGCGTCAAATATTATCACAGTATTAAATAAACACCGCTGTCACACAACAAAAACTGCACTTCATGAGCCACACAAACCTTTTATTTTTGGCACAGCTGCAGTTAGGAAGCAAACTGTATCCAAGGGCAGTAAATAAAAGTATATAACTTGCAGTAAACCTGGACCCTGAACAACAGTGAGAACCAATATCATCTTATGAGTCATCTTTCACCCACTTCAAATTCCGAGGAAAGCTAAACGATGCTTTTCAACCCACAATATCTGTTGCTGACTGTTAAACATGGCTGCAGAGCTGTAATGGTAAAGGCAGCCATCTACTGGGGATCATTAGGTCTGATGATTACTCTGCATGATTGCGTAACAGCCAAGGAGTATGAAGCTATTTTACAGAACGAAGTGCACCCTGTGGTGCAAATGCTGTTCCCTGGTGATGCTTCCATGTACAAAGATGATAACGCCAAGGTTCACGCTGCTAAATAAATTAAAAAGTGGTTTCATGCTCACTAGGAAGAAGTCACACATCTTTTAATTTAAAAGATCTAAACATCATCGGACCTTTGGGATGTTTTTTTTTGGGGGGGGGGGGGGGACAGTGTGTGTAGTAGATGTTAACCTCCTTCATCCCTCAAAGACTGGATCCTGTCGCTCTTGAAGAATGGTTTAATATTGCAGTATAGTGTAAGGCGCAGTATGAGTGAACTTCAAGGAGGTTTTAAGCCGCTCTGAAGGCTAGTTGCCCTCCTTAAAAGCTACAGTACTTTCGTATACTATTTGGCATTTCATTTATTCCTTTTCTAGCTCCTGTATGTCAGAGGCATGTTGTAAGTTTTAGTTTAAGGAGTGATGGCAGCTTATTCTACAAACAACAGTCTTGCTATGCTCCCACAGTTTGCATCTGCCCCCAGAGTCTAAATATGAGTAGGTACCTGTCTGCTATAGGTGTATGATTTATGATAGTGAAGTCTCATTTGTGCTCTCTATGCAGAACAGGTGTGCTTTGTTTGAAGCTCTATACTTCCCCGGACTTGTCACTTGGCAGTTCTATTCTTTTCCCTATTTTCCATTAAGCTGCCACTCTGCCAATGGAAAGGTGCAAGTCATCGAGCCGATTCATATTTCTATCTGTCTCTCTCTGGAAGAAGGCACAGGGCTATCATGAGCGAGAAGTCTCCGTTTCATCTTTAACCTGTAAGTGATTCTGTAAACTCAACTAGTTTTTAAAATTTCATTTTATTTTTCATTTTAAAGTGAATTATGTATAAAAATCCAATGATGACTCTGAAGGCAGAAGGTCTGACTGCAACCAATCAATCATCCCCAGGCAGTTGTCTTGGGGGCTGGAGCTATAGGAGGAAGATGTGTGTCATTACTTGTCTCACTGAATTTTTGAAACCTTTTCCCCAGAAATTACCAACAGCAGTTTCAGTAATTATTAAAATGTTGATGGTTATCACTGTCTAAATTTCTATTTTTCTACTACAGTGTAAGGCTGAGGTTGTCAACAAATCCCAAGAAAAGCCAAACCAAAACCAAGAATGATTAGATTAAACCATTTAATACTTCACAACTTGTTCAACCTGTTCTGTCTATGGCACTTAGTGCCAAGCCCTTTGGTTATTAATAAATATCTTTAAGAAAGGGGTCACAAATATAGTATCATTTTCAAAGAAGGCTCAGGAATTTCCTCAGACAGCTGGGCACTTAAGTTTTTTTAGCAAATGTTACTCAAACAGGAGTAAATAGTGCATTTGTTGGGAACTATTTTCAGCCATGGATATGGTACTCTGGTGAGTATTTATGGCAGCAGGACAGTGTATGTGGAACTGTCTCGAAATAAACTGCAATGCCCATGTACATGGTAATGAAGGCTCATGTCATCCAGTGCAATGATTTGGCTCATTTATGTGTTTTTAATAGTTTTTGGACAACAATGGAATTCCATACCACAGAGGAATAAGCTATAACATCCTGGGGCTATAAAGGCACAATAAATTAGTTTTTGTTTTTTGATTTGTTGACAATAAGAAAAATATATTACATTGCCAGCCTCATCCTTTAACTAGCTTGAATGATGTGTAATTTATTAAATGAATGTCATGTGTATTGTATGGGGTTGTGCTCTTCTGAGCACCCTGAGGTGAACTACACAGCAAAAAATGAATGTTGAATGTTAAGTCATAATTCTGAGATTTTTTTGCTGTCAGCATTGTGGTAATTGTTACTAAATAGTGAATGCCATCAAAGCACTGCTGTTCAGATACCAGAGGCTGCTCTGAAATATGGGGCTGGTTTTTTGAGGTCCCTGCTACATTGCTGGGGGCGTGTGCTCTGCCATGGCTGCACTGCCTCTTAACAGGAACTTATCATGTTCAGACAAAGTGCTGCTGACAAGCAGCTCAGGGTTTAGCAGCAGCCTTGCTGTGCCAGGTGTCCCCTGGGGTATTTCATCAATGCCTCCCATAGAGACACCCAGCGCCACACAGCCGATGCCATACTCTAATGATGGCCCACATTGCTCTCTGATTGGCTACAAGAGGCTGAGGTGAGCTTGCCAAGGTCCAAGATAGAGCAGCGTGGGCGCGGTATGGGGTTTGGAGGAGGGGGTGATGTTGGGAGTGGGCATAATTAGACTGTTGGGAGCCATGGTGATAATGGCCGTGCTCAGAGCAAGGGAGCACAGGGAAAGCACTTTAATTGAGATATAAAAGACTTGGTTCTCTTCCTTCACAGGAAGAGAGATACCAGCTCTTGGGCTCCAAATGCTTGCTCAGTGTAAATACTAAACAATGACGCACAGCCTTTTAGACTGTATTTAGAACACTGTTCTGTTACAAGACAGTGTGTAATTAACTCTTAATTAATGCTAACAACAAATGCTAACTTGCTTAATGTTTCAACAGGACAAGGAAGCAAACAAAACATGATTCCTCAGAGGCTGTTTGCATAAGCCCATTTGCCTGCCTTCCTGATCAGAACGATTGATGCCAATTGCGCACAACCATTCACTCAATCCCTGCTCTGGATTTGACTGAGAAAGTCATGAATGTGAACCAATCAAAGGGAACATCACTCCGTTTTCTTCCATGGGTGTGTGTTGAGGTGGCAGATGGGCTGTGCCTGAGACAACACCACAGTGGATGGGGTGTGGCACAAAGAAAGATGCATGTACTTCTTATTCCTCCTCCTACAGACATACAGTTGCAGTCCATGACAATGAGCCACGCCATGACAGGAAACTAACTACCATTAAGCAGTTAATCTGTATTTCAAATACATACAAATCAAATGATTTTGCAAATACTAAAAACAAATATTTGCTTGTTTAGTTAGAGATTTTTGCATTTGTCTTTAGACTGAATGAAAAGGATCATTATTATGTCCCTATTTAGCATTTTCAGCCGATGTGTCTCTGTTTTTTTCACATTTGCATACAAATATTGTCTTGTCCTGCCTGGGCACAGTTTTTAGTAATCAAAACTTAATATTACTTAATTCCTGAAATAAATGTTTGTTTGTCTAATGTATTCCAGCTGACTTCATTTGGATATCAAAACACAGCAGACAAATACAGTACAGCTGAATATAGCTGCCAGAAATTTACATAGAGTGTACATGTTGCTTGGATACAAACATGGAGGTTGGTACATTTCTAAACTAATATTACAAGATCAAATCTCTCAGGTGTTTTCTTTTTCTTTCTGGCTCTTTGTTTCGCTCTTTCTTCCTTACACACAAACACACACACACTCACTCAACCCCCCTAAAACACATGCCCTTCTAGACATGCATTATCCGTAGACAGTATATAAAGTGGACGTAGCAAGGCATGACGTTACCTGTCATATTTGCATTGGAGCCAGTGTGAAGCCCAGAGTTATTGCTTACGGCCGTGTTTTCTATTTGGAGTCAAGACCTTCCAAATATGGAGTATTGGGTGTTTCCTTTCATGCTCTGGAAACACTCCCCGCTGCCTTGGACCCAAGCTAACGCTAGCTTACCAGGAACACCAAGTGGTGCAGACTTGGGCTAACATAAGCTAACTAACACAGCAAGTATCATTATCAAGTAACATTAAACTTACCAAAATATAGTGCCTGAGTCCCAGAGCCAGGGAGCGAACTGTCAATCACAGCTGTCGATCAACACCCACATGGCAGACATCAAAGCTATTATTTGTCTTTATATCTTATTAACGGAGCAATAATTTCCAAAATGACCACCAGCACACTTATTAGAGGGCCCTAATTTAGAGATTGAAATGATAATGACCATAATAAAAAAAGAAGAAAGAAGAAAGAGAAAAGTTGATGCCTTTTGAATGGGAGTCTACTGGAGCCAGGGATTTTTTGGAGCCAGCATCTAGCAACCGTCAGTGGTACTGCACTTTAAGAGTCTTCCGCATTGGCTTCAATTCCAGCTGTGATGTTGCGGCTTGGCATTAACACATGCAATCATAAACTCTCTCTTCCTCTCCATCTGTCTCTCTCTCTCTCACACACACACGCACACTTACCTTCACTTTTCTCTGAGTCACTTTCGTTCAGGACTTTGTTGTTCCATTGATTGAACAAGGCCATCAATAGCTTTCAAATACAGCTACATGTCTGAAGAGGAGCTATGGAGCATGAACAGCAGCACCTCAAAAGATTTCCTGCTAATACTCTCCTTCCCCATGTAGCAAAGGCGCCCAGCTATTATTTCCAGCCTTTTGCCTTTGGCGATTTCTCTCTGTTCTGAGGTGAGAGGGCTTTGTCGCCACAAGAGCGCAGAGCCACCAAGACACCTCGCAAAGTCAAGGTAGAAATGTTTCCATGGTACCCAGCTCAAGGTCATCTGGACGACAATATAAAATTAGCCCTCCTGGGACTGAACCTCCTCTGACACCTCCCCTTATGAGTCCCATTTTGCCACCAGTGCTCTTTCACATCTCTGTTCCACTCGTCCACCTACACACACACACACACATACACACACAGGAGAACGGGGTTGACTGGATGGATTTTTTCAGTGTGCTCCAGTGGGATCTGGCTGAGCAGAGGAGTTGGCACCTGCAGGGGTAAGAGAGGAGCAGGGGTGGTAGTGGCTGAGATGGGCAGAGTAGTCTAAAGCTTGAAGGAGAGTGGAGCAGCTTGGCAGTGGTGGCTGCACGGGTCTCCCAGGTTTGGTCTAATGGCCCCACTTGGCCCAACATGCTGCTGGTGGTCAGATGGCCTGCTCCACAATGAGGCGACAAGGCCAGGGGCACGCTTTCACATTCACTTCAGCCCGTCTTTGTCAAAGACTCTCAATGACTTTCCAAAAATAGGCAAGTGGGAATTCAAAAGAGGGGGAGTTGAGTGGGCAATAGAGGGAAAAAGGGTGAAATAAAAGCCAGTCTTAAGTGCAGAGGTGCAAGAGAGCAGCATATGTTGTTTTAATGCTCTCATTACAGACCCTCTTGTCTCTCCCCAATGCCCTCAGAAGGGTCCTTCAATTTACAACAGGCTCCAAAATGACAGAGACCTGCTTTTGTGTGGGCGGCAAAAGGGAGCATTTACCTACAACACTTTCAACAGCAGCATCAGTGACGGGTGTTATGGCCAAGGATGCAGAATAAAACAAAAGGAGATAAGCAGCAGGGTGTTCTTAAGCCAGTCGCATTAAACAGCACGGTCAAAGCCATGTCTCAAACTGTGCTTTTTAACAGTACATTTGAGACATCTGATGTTTTGTAATACATTTGGCTGGCAGGCACTGTTTATCTCAATGTGGCAGGCCGGTGTTCAAGATGGAGACATTACCCGCACGACAACCAATGCCTGGCTGCCCCCTCCTCTGCCTCAGGACCCCCTGTCCTCCATCAGTCCCACATCCCTGGAGTACAAGGCTGATAATTGTTGGAATTCCCAGCAGGCAATGGTGGTGGTTTAATCTAGTGTGGGTGTAATCCTCATGCCCTATCTGGTACCGAAAGGCCCTCACCACACCTGCAGCACCCCAGAGCTTTCGCAAAGAACCGAAGGAGGGAGAAGGCTTTCAACTAAGACGGGAGTGTGAATCCACTTTGTGCTCACATGTGTGTTTGAGTGAGCAAACGAGAAAAAGAGAGGGAAATATGATGATAAATGTAGTCATAACAGAAAAATGTGGCGCCGCTGATATGTGGACTTGCTGGAAATGAGGATACCTATTTTGCCTAAGGATATGGGAGATGGGATGTGACCTGTGTTAACTCCATATTCCAGTCGGCTTGGAGCCAAGCGTCCCCAGGCTCTGCCCTAAGGGCTGGATAAATGTTGGCTTTTGTGGGCTCAGTGGATAGAATTATCTTGGGTATCACCAGATAATGAATGACTTGTTCGAATACCTGCACTTTTTCCTAATCAATGCCAAATATTCTACACTTCTTGTGTGCGTGTTACAGTGCAAGGCACCACACTGTGTGGATAAATTGACTGCTGGCATGGAAATCACATAGGCTTCACTTGGATACACATGCATACAGACTCTCCTCAATCAGCATGTCTGTTTCCTTCTGCAGTCAAATTCAGTTAGCGTTAACAAGCATGAGGGAACATCTCCACTCCCCTTAAGCTCATTCTACATGAGCACAAGATATTCCATTTAAATGGCCAGCTTTTCACAGGACACGATTTACTATCTATTACAACCTGTTTTTCTTGTTGACCTTCAAATCTCCTGTGGAGACCCTGCACCATCATTGTGTCAGTGTGGGCTGGCATTAGTTGGACTCTTTCCTGGATCCTGCTTTTCTAATGAGGGATATCAGCACTTTGGCACGGCTTACTGGCAGCATGCATAAAAATGGATGGGGATGGGGTGCAGCTCGACAGAACTGTCCCACAGTCTTGGTCCAAGAAAATAGTGCCCAGAAGGATTGGGTTGCATTATCAAATTTTAAAATATGCCCATTATTTTCACAGTTATATTTAATCCAAAAGCCCCTTCGGGATTCTGGTTATTTGTAGATAATAGGGGCCACATTGTTTGCAGGGAGATATTTTTTCCAATGTCACGGTATGCTGTAGGTATCATTTTCTGTTCATTTTTTCCTCCCCCTGTGTTAGTAGGTACAGCATTTCCACAAATAGCCTCTCTTGGTTTTGGACATCATCACATCTAAAATAAAGGTGCCTTTGAATGGACATCTGGTGTCATTGTTCATGGGGAATCTTAAGAAAGAATATAGTAGCCCTCCTCCACAGAAAAGATACACAAGGATAATGCACCCATGGGGGATATTTTCTAGGGTGCTATAGACTCATTATCTTGTCACGTATCATAAAAAAGACAGCAAAGGCCAGCGTCAGGGGGCCTCCACGAGTGTGTGTCCATACTCCCCTGGTTCTTCTTCCGCCAGACTCAGCAGCAGCCTCCCTCGCACGTATAACGAGAGGGCTATAGCCGTACACCTTTGTGAGCAGTATTGATTGTCTCCCCAGCATCTTCTGCTGAGAGGTTTCATTCTGTCTGTCACACTCCCACACAGGTGAAACTCACACACACACACACACACACACACTCACACAAACACAACTGCAAAGACACAAGCACACACAGTCAAACATATACATGCACACGCCTATCTTCAACAACATATGCCACCCTGGAGAGCTCCGGTGTTTGACATCTCGTTCACCGGGTGCTCAATTAAAGTGTGAAAGTTTGGCGTTAATGCCTTGAAACATTAACTGTAGATTCTGTCAGTGAAGGATCACTATGTGAAGCCCCACTCTCTGTCCTGCATGACTTTGTGACTTTCTAGCATGCCTCTCTGGTGCCCAATCTTTGTCAACACTGAGCTTGGAGGCAATAAAACAGCGTGGCTTTACTGGTCTCTGCCACCTAGGCCGAGAGCAAAATATCCCCCTGTTAAATAGGAAAGAATGGAGATGATGGAAAGTTTACCACCCATATTCTCTCACTCCCATTTCATTGGTCATGGATCTATGCATATGCGTAGGGGTGCTCTCAACTGATGACAACTGAATTACTTGGAGTTTTTTTTTTTTTCACCATTGAACTTTCTTATAGCTTTCATTCGGCAACAATGTAACCTCTCAAATTAAGCTTTTACAGCTTTTGTGGCCTCATAATTCCAAAGCACGTCACGCTGAATAAGTGTAAAATGCATGCTGCTCCCCTTGTCTGATATACTAATATCCTGCCATGTGATTTGCATTTTCTAATGTGTGCTGACTAAATCATGCAAATTAAAGAAATTTACACCTTTGTGAAACACTATATAAAGGTAAACATGTGCATGCAGATCCAAACACGTATGGGGGAAAAGTGTTAATTGACCAACCTGCCAGGCAATTATTATCGGTTGACCTCATAACCAAAATGTGTTTCTGATTATCATGCTTCAGAGGGTCTGTTGTCAAGTAAGCCATGTTTTAAACTGTTTAGACAGCACCTTCCACAGTCCACAGGGGACTGTTCTCAATCAGGCGAAAATGTAATCCAAGCTACAAACTAATGAAAAAATTGAAATGAATATTTTTTATGCTTTTTTACTATTTGAATTTGATCACAGAATTCTAATTATATAAGCTCAGGGAATGAAAAGATCATTTGCATGTAACCAAATCATCTGCCTAGTGGACCACAGACCTCTCCAGGACTCAACAATATCATATCCAGATTCTTATTCAGAACATTTCCCCAACTGTGAACTGATTATTGAATTTTTCACAAGTCTGTGTAAATGTCTAAACAACGGCATGATAAAAGTGAATGAGATATGACTCAATCAAGACATGAAACCAATGGCTCTGTCTTTATACTTTCCGAGGTAATTTATTCCCAGTGTAAAGGGTTTTTTGGGGCGGTGGCTCCGCAGCATGAGCAAAAATGTTAGCAGCCAGGCAGGCAGGGGTTGAGCTTTGTGAGATGAAGATAGCCCTGGCAGAGTGGGGGGTGAGGTTACAGTGTGTTTGTCCAGGAGATTATTATCCACACACACACTCCCCAGGGATAAACACAGCAGTGACAGCGTTCTAATAATGTTTCACTTTTATCAGGACTCACAAATGTGCACTTTGTGTCCGTTTGCTTCCCGAAGCACAAGTCGTACCACAAACGAAGACAAACATCAAGTGGTGCAGTAAATTGGAAATTCTTTTTTTCCCGTATCTAAATCCTTTGAATTCTCCAGGTCCCCAAAGTAATTAGAGTCTCAGGCGAGAGGGGCTCATAGGGGTGCCCAGAGTCCCTCTACTCAAATAGAGGGAATGCCCTATGCCTGGCCATAAGAAAATGATGTCCCAGCCCTTCTCAATCAATTACCCCCTCACAACTCAAATTTACATTAGGTGCTACTCACTGCAGCAAAATGTGCAGTCCTGCACTTACCTCTAGGCGTTCAACCAACTCAACAAAATGCATGGTTGTATATTTTAAGATCAAGCTCACTTTGCAGATAGTTTATATTTCATATAAGCAATATTATCATCTTATGTGAACATGCTGGTGATAAGCCTCATGCAGCTGTAGGCTCAGTGTGGGTGATCTGTCCAGACTGGGAAGACAGCAGCCAAAGCCAGGATGCCCGCAGGGTGACTGTTATCTTGCTGGGCAGTAGGCGGTGTTTAACAGGACCCCGATAGCCTGTCGTCACCTGGCCTGAGGCACAGTATCAAACTCCCTGTCAAAGAAAGATGAAGTCACCGCAATCATTCTGGCTCAGGTTAATAGCACTAAAAGTGAGGGTCAGGACTTCTATTATGGACTGGCACCTTATCAAACTTGAACCAGTCACCTGTCAATCACCTGACTCACCTGCTATCCATCTGACCGAGTCTTCAATTAAGAATGACACATGGATGTGTACAAAGGAACACTATATCTGTGAAGTGCAGCTGGTCATTTTTCACTTTTGTTTTTGGACAATCATATAGTTGCAGCAGTGCAAAACTGACACATGAATTGGACAAACGTCTATAAGGGAGAGAGGTTTGGCCAACCTTGTCTGAGGGGGAAAAAAAATGTATAAAAATAACAATAAAAGTAAAAATGAAATAAAGAGAGAACTGTTTTATCTCTCGCTGAAGTCACACTGCTCTCCACTCGGGCCTCAACCACTTCACCCTCTCTTCAGCCCATTGTTTCTCCATAGACCACCTTGTTATTAATCATTGTTACTTCCTTTTGGTCTCTTACACCCTCATGCCTCTTATTATCACCAGCTGTTTTTCTTTCCATAAGAAAAAGCTCAATGCACATTCAAGTGGACCATGATCATATTTGCTTTATTACACCTCTTTCATCCCTCCTCCAACCTCTATACCCTCCTCTCCCTCCTTTGCCTCTTTGTTCTTCTTTTCAATTCTTTCCTGGCCCCATCCCTCTTTTCCTATTTTTCCTGTCAATGGACTGATTTCTTTTTATCCAGGAGCGCAGCAGATTAACAGATATTGTATCATGGCCAAGACAGGCAAAGCCCCTCTCTGTCCCTGACATCTAATTAATGGTAATCCTTTAATCTGCTGCTTGTAGTGCAGACCCCTTGGTCGCTGTCCCATTTGCAGCAACAGAAGCGAATCTGAAGAAGGGACGGAGATAGAGTGGGGAGAGAGTGGGTTTGCTCACTCAGCAGGTCGAACTACTGGGCTGCTTTGGACAAAGACACACAGAACACAATGAGAGACAATATATTTTCTCACTTCTAGGGATTACACATATTTCATTTGTAATGTACAACTCAGTAGTCATCCATCCCAGCTGCTGTTTTGTGAGAAGAGAGAAATTTTCACATAGCACACTGCAAGCATTGGTGACACTGATATTTAAACCTGCTTGCACATGTGCACATGCACAAGCATGCATACACAAACACATGCTGAGATTAATCTCTAACATTGCCTGTGCAGAGATGACATCTGTATTTACGGCATCAACCCAGCGCTGTAGACACAGATGTAATTAACAACAGGGGCGCGGGAAGCAAATCCTCCCATCTTAATTAACTTAATTAATAGATATAAATAATCACCTTCAGCCTGTCTCCATTTGTTAAGCAATAAAACCGGGTATTAAAACCTCATCTTGGTTCTGTCATAAACAATATGCAGCCTCTCTCTCTGACGGTGACACCACAGATGGTGTTTGGATGTCGTCTAACAAATTTGTAGCGTAGCCTTAATGCGGCAGCACTGTCTTGGACTTCCAACAAAGATGCTGCAGCTCCTAACAGCCAAATTCATGTGACAAACGTATGCATAACCAGACTGGAATGAGCAATTGGCTTCAGAAAAATCTTTTACCAAAAAAAAAAAAAAAAAAGAAAAAAAGTTCTTGTACCATCTGCATTGACAGGGCAAACCCTTCCAAGATGGAAGACAGTTTTAGGTTTTTGGTGTGTACACATTATCAGCAAGGTTTGATTAATCAATTAACACCAAAAGTTAATGATCAGTAGGAGATCTTGCATTTATGCCAAGTCCACACTAGGTATCTTTTACTGGCAGAGCCACAAAGGTGGTGGACCATATCCAAGGGCAAACATGCATGCCGCAACTATTTCCCTAACAAACACACATGCACATAAAGGCTGAGGCACTGATATGTAGGTGTGTCTGTATGCACAAACACACATACACACACACACACACATCCAGGGCATGCACGACGGGCATGTATGCACACATACAGACACAGCAACAGAGAGGTTTCAGATACCCGCAGTCAGTGGCTGTGATTAATGCATCAGGTGCGGGGCCCTGCTGTAGAGGGTGTCTGTGTCTTAATCACTCTCTCGGTGTGTTTCATTAGCTCCTGATGGTCTCTGATGAATGGACTTGCCCTGGGTGTCCCGGCGTTTCTGGTGGGGCTGTCACCCAACAGGCTACACTTCTGAGGTGCTTATCGATCCCACCCCTGAACATACCGCCCTCCTCCCTCCTACTTCGCGCCCTCCCCCCACCGCCCTCTCCCCCTCCTCCCTCCTGCCACATATTGGCAGGTGTGTCTGTCAGGTTGTTAAAGATATGATGCTCATGAGCACAGCCTGCTCCTGAATTCATTAACCTACATTTGAAGGATAATTCAGGCACCAGTCGCCGGCCATATGTGCTTTGATTGCTGGATTCTTTCCCACTGTTGGGATTTAGTGCAAGGCGATGGACGGTTTAATAACACATGCAGATGGCCTCTGGTGTTTCTTCATTCTTACTATAGTCTTATCCTCATCTCATCTGGGAATGCTGAACTCATGTTGTACTCTTAAGATGCTGCACTTTATCTGTAATATACTGTAAATCCCTACAAATATGGCACCAGTTATTCTAATGAAGCCGTGCTTCCAATTACACAGCGCGTCTTAGATTCCTCCGCAGTTCTTGCCCGCTATGCGGTTATGTAATAGGAATAAAGCGTATTTTCTAATCTGCTTGATGTGCATGACGTGTAAGGATAATGTTTTGAGGGGGTGAAGCTCACACATTTTGTCACATCTCATTCACCTGAGTGGGCTGCATCCTTGTATAATATCACCCTCCTTTCTCTACTTGATTGTAAACATGGCACCTGAGGACTGTGGAGGCTGTGTCAACTAAAACACATATGGACCTGAGGGCAGTACTGTGGCAGCACAGATCTGCTGGATCCTTAACCACTAAACTACTGAAATCTGGAAAAATAAAAAAAGATATGTTGCTATTACATTCAAATTTGCCTACATATTCTGAATAAATGCAGCATCAGGGTATGTTGTGGGCTATTACCCCCTGCTCTAAATGCTGCAGAGGTTGTTGCTGAGACAGGCAGTGCAGTGTTGGGGCTTGGCATTGGCAGAGTTTACCAACTCTCTCTCTCTCTTACTACTGCATCGTGGGGATGGGAGCAGCCAGAGCAGGGGTGGAGGAGAATGGAAGCTGCCAGCTGGGACTACAGGAGACTGTCTGGACTCTGATGCTTCAAACATGTTTCAAATTATCCCAGCTCTGCCCTCATCCCCTCCAACCAGAATGGAGCCTAGCTATATACACTACCATCCTCTGTCACTCAAGGCTGGAACAAAGTTCAAACAAATAGTAAACATACAACCATAGTATGTTTTCCAATTATATCAAGCTGCTCAAAAAGCCTTTTTTTTCTTTGGATGTTAACATGAAGAGCATAGTAGACAGAGCAGTTCCTGACGTGGAGGCGATTGTAGATATTTGGAGAAAATTGGTGCGATTTATTGCTGAGGTTAAATTGTCACAGTAAGATGAGCGATAAGCATAAAGCTAAAAGACAAGATGTCTGATTTAGCCATTCCAGCGGTTTAAAGTGTAGGTTCACAATTTTTCAAGTCTGTCTTAAAACGACAGTCAGGTGCCCAAATGAACACTGACACGTTTTTCTTGCTGTAGTCATTCCTCCTGTTCATACTGACCATTAAGATATCCCTTCATAATATACTTTCAATGCAAATGATGGGGGACAAAATCCACAGCTCTCCTTCTGCACATCTATTTGAAGCTAATATGAGGTTCAGCTAACCAAATTAGTCAAATCAAGTCAATACATTTCAAAGTTACAATCTTTTTAGTGCCAAATTTCCTCTTTTTTTTTTTTTTTTTTTTACTATACTTTCACTGCAGCTGAACATGAAAAGACAATCAAGACACAAAGAGGGAATTCTTTACTAAAAAGACTGTAACTGTAGAAGATATACTCTTTGTTTGACTAACTCAGATGGCTGAAGCCTCATATTATCTCCAGATAAACTTTTAAATAAATTTATGCTCAAAACAAGGCCTATGGATCTTGTCCTCCATCACTTACATTGTAAATGCTTTTGGAGGGGATCTTCTAATATCATTATGAACAGGATTAATGATTACAGCTGGGAAAACCTCTTTCAATGTTCATATGGGTACCCGACTGTTGTTTTAAGACAGACTTAAAAAAAACTGTGAACCTATCCTTTAAGGGTCAATGTGTAGGCATGGATGTGCCTCGTCACTCCCTCATCAGGCCCCATGAATTGTAATCTCCAGACCTCATCTGGAATGACCTAATCATTATCAAATGCATGATATACTTATCAGCATGCTTGTAGAGTTAGGTTGATCAAGATGATTTGTCGCTCTGACTAGGATCAAGACAAGAAAGGTCAACCAGGTGATGTGAGGTCCACACTAGACAAGACTAGACAAGAGACAAAAGACATAAGACAAAGGACAGAATTCATTTTCAGGAAGTTTTTGTCCATGCCAGCACCCTTAGATACAAATATAAGGTATCCTGTGGAGTTTTTAGTAGTACTATGGAGCAATGTTTTGATGAATGGTGCCCATTTTGTAGTGCACATGCATGAATATGCATTCCTGCTAATGATTTCACACTATTTTACTGATTGACAGGTGGCGGTAAGGCACCAAGAAGCGAAGCAATGTGCCACAGTGTTAGCAACATATAGGGAAGAAAGGGGGGTGACAAGCTACAGTAGCAAACATTGTATGTACTGCAATGGATGGGAGGACAGATATAGGCTATTTGTTTTTTGTTTTGTTTGTCTTTTAACTCATTGAATACAAATTGATTTTGCTGCCAACTCAATTATTATCACATTGCCATTAAATACTATTGATTTCAGTGCCACTGAAATCCAAAAGATCTCATGAAAGAAACAACAAAATAAACAGTTACAGAGTGATCTGGATAGAAGTAATGTATCTTAGAGCACAGCCATGCATACAGAGGGTGGTGAAGCAGAGGCATGTAAAAACTCTACCCCTCCACCTCCATTTGTCTCCTCCATCTTCTTGCCTCCCCCCATGCATTTCATGTTCTCCCCTGCTCTCTCAGCCCCATCACTCCTCCTCTCCGCTCATTTGCTCTCTCCTTCTCTTCCCCTCTCCTCCACCCCTCCCTTCCCCTCCCCTTCTGTGCGCTTTGTGCTTCTTGGAGTCTCACCAATCCCTTGTGTTGTTTCACACCAGACTGTGTAGAAAAGACTAAAAATATATGTGTTTGGTCTCGGCCGTCCCAAAAGGCAACTTTATAGAGAACAAAGCAGATAGCAGGATGGCTCAAATAACTCATGAAGAGAGAGAGGATGCTGCTCTTGGGGCTCTGTTGCTCTGCTGAAGAACATTATTAGTGGATTATTGATTTACAGCACAGAATGGATGGAACATAAGTAGGGTTAAGCTCATTAATCCCTCTCCCGCCTCTTTTATGAAAATGGACTTGTTATCGGTGATTATTCTAATGGATTGTTATGATCGAACACTTACTGTACTGTGCACCGGCCGCCTTAGCAAAATCACTGAGACCAGGGACAGCAGAGGTGAGATTTGGGGACGTGCAGAGAGGATAAAGGCAGGGCTGAGGCAAATAACAGTAGTATCTGCTAAAATGACTGCATCAAAATAAAAGCTGAAAACACAGACAGTAGAAATGCTGACATTCCGCTGACATTTGGTGTGTCGGTGGCATTTCGCAAGACATACGAGCAGGTAGCTCAGTTCACATCACTTCTAGCATGAGAGGGGACCACACACCCTCTGAAATATTCAAGCTGCCACACAGAAGTGCTCATTAACATATCTAAAATATCTTTTTACTCAATGCATACTTTTGCCAGATAAAATGATCTTCATTACCCATTGTTTTGATACGATTTTTTTTCTTTTGAAGCTCAATGAGCAGTTTAATTTACAGTAATGAAAACTGTAAGACACCCCGACCTCAATCTTTGTCTTCTGACTCTCCCTGCCTCCCTCTCGCTCTCTTTCCTCTCCCGGCTCCCTGTACATCCATCAGGGAGTGCTCCAATGGAGCGCGGCGGGCCCGACAATTGTCCTCATAAATTGTATGTGTGTTGGGGTGCAGAGGGGCTAAGTGAGCAGTAAATAACAAAGGGTCCTACCACCATCCGCTCACCATCGCCACGTTTCCGGCCACGCAAGATTACCCAGGATGCCCCTGGAGGGGTGTCTTCTTCCTCTGTGTGATGAATGGACAAGAGAAATGGGGAACACAGAGAAAAGGTGAGGTCCAGGAACCGTGCCAATTTAAATTGATGAGTGTCTTTATTTCTTTGTAAAAAAAAAGAAAAAGAAAAAAGAAGCTGTTTGTCTCCCTCCTTCTGTAATAACAGATCACTCGGTAGATATCTTTATCTGCCTCCATTCTTCATTGTCAGTCTCTTTTCTCTCTATCCCACTCACTTTCTCTTGCTCTCTTGTGCCCTTTTTCGATTTTTTCTCTTCTACCTATTCTCAGTCTCTCTATTGACAGAGCATTCATAACTGCCTGTGGTCACTTATTTCTACACCGTGTCCCTGTACTTTTCTGCATCCCCATGCTATTTTTTATTCCTGCTCCCTCCTGTGATGTTCCTCTTAACTCCTCCTGTTATAATGGTCCAAAAGGCTATCAAAAACACCATCAAACCTGAGAGTGCCACTCAGTTTTCTTATTCACCACTCTGGTTCTGTAGAACTACAAATAATGAAACCACTTACAATTGATGTAAGTTTTTCTCAGGTTCCATTTTTTTATTATTGTTTTCACACCATTATCATGAAGCCATATTTTATCCCAAGTAATAACACTTCACTCTAGTACATTTATAACTGCCAGCTAACTTTTTCTGGCACCTTCTTCTTGTCTTTTTTCCTTGCCTTGCATTTTCAAGGTGAAAGGTACAGTATGCTTCTGCATGACAAAGATTGAGGTTGGGGTGTGTTACAGTTTTCATGCTTCTGCATGCTGTACCTTTCACCTTGACACTCAATATCACGTATCCATCTACCTTGGTCACCTCAATCCTTTCCTGCTCCCCTTTCTCTCCCATTTGCCAGAATTACACCTGGAAAACAAAATCTCCATCCTCATCGACACCTGCTATTGTTTTTTAAATTTCCCATCATACAGAGTGTGACAGGTTTATCTCACATTGTGTGATTTTGGTGCAGTGGCTCCATTTAGTTGAATGACATGGCTGGCATGGGAAAAATAAGTTAATGTTAGGTTTTGAGATAGTTGGGTTTGATGACAGAGATGCTCTGTGACTGTCTCAGTTTCTCAGCTAGAGGAGTTTTCTCTCCAACTGTTGACAGCCGTATGGAAGAAGATGAATAGGTTCAAAATGGGATGTTCAGCCTGTTTGCCGAGATATTCTTAACATAGCTTATGTAAGGGCTGAGTTATAGGTACCCACATCACATGTCGCATTTCCTCTTTCTGTTTTTGTATGGGAGAGAACATCATGTCAAACTGCATGCCGGAAACGTTAAACTGTCAAATTTTGGCATTGAGTTTGACAGGATGTTCTGAAAAGAGAAAGAGCGGCAGTTATCAAGGCATGAGGCCAACTGAATGAGAATTATTTGCCTCTCTCCCACATCTACTTCGCTATGTGATACTGCAGGAAATCAAAATAATGAGAGATATTTCTTACTTCTGTGCTATTGAACAGGGATAACATATCTATAGATTTCTATATAAGCACTACATATTGCATATGGATCAATAAAGTATTTAATAGTTTGACGTGTAACCTTTTTAAGAATATTGATTTGTGCAGTTTCTGCATGAGGGCTCAATTTGGAGCGTATTGACTGTGGTGTTGTTGTGATATGGTGAGGGAGGGCTTCGGGCTCCAGGCAGACGCTCTCACCGCCACAGTTATTGACCCTCTTGACCTTCTCCCTACAAAGACAATATAGACATGTCTATGCTGTCCCAGTATATTGCATCAACACTACAGTAATATAAACAGAACTAGTCAGTCTGCACTTATTAGAAACAAGAATGCTTAAAATGTTTCTGCTCACAACCTCTCGAATAATGTTCCCAATGGTATCGAACTTCATCAAGCATGGAGTAGCCTAACAAAAACTGGCAAGTACCACTGATATATTCATATTCACGTATTCATTGATCAAATGTAGCCTGATTTAAATTATAGCCTCTTTTTTTTACTTTAATACTGCAATTTGTCTTGTCAAAGTTGTTGGTTATTTGCATCAAGAAAACATTACTGATACATTTCCATAATGCAAATGCAAACCAAAAGGTCACTCCCTCACCAAAAATAAAAACACCAGATTGGATCACTCTCATACATGGACATCATACTCTCATACTGATTAACAAGTATTTTTATACAGTGACTAACATAATAGACAAACCTAAATCTAAATTATTAATGTTTTCTGAAACTGTAAAGGTTTGTTTAGACAATTGAGAAATATGTCCGATTTTGAGTTAGACTTTTCATTTCAAAGTTTAATTACAGGTTAATTTCATTCACCTCAACTTGATTCAGCAAGAAACAATAAAAGATTGAGGCTTTAAAGGAATAATTTAACATTTTGGGAAACATGCTTACTCATTTTCTTGGCAAGAGTTGGATAAGAAGATCAATAACATTCATATTTGTCTGTTTAGTCAGAAGCTAGATCCAGGGGAGGTGATTAGCTTAGCTTAGCATAAAGATGGAAGCAGGGAGAAACAGCTAGCCTGGCTCCCCAGGAAATTTCACAATCCACCTACATTTCTGTGAAGTCTACAGATCAAATGAGCAAGTTATAACATTAATAAGCTTTAGTTAGTGGGAGGAGGATTTTTTTTAAAACTTTGGACAGAGCTAGGCTAGCTGTTGCTCATCGTTTCCAGTCTTTATGCTAAGGTAAGCTAACTATACATATACATGTATGTATATACATGTATACACACACACACACAGACACACACACACACACACACACATATATAGGAATAGAAAATAGCGCAATAAGCACAGTTTATAAAAAGGTATTTTAGGCTCATTGAAAAATGTTGAGCTGTACTCAGCCTCATTTCCCATTTATTTTCTGTAGAGGGTCTTTGAAGAAAGATTGAAAAACATTACATTGTCCCAGCACTTCACTGAAACTGCATCACACTATTGTGCATATTGAGTGAAATACTCAGACCAAAGATGACATTTTTATGAATGCACTATTATATGAAATGGAAAACTGGAGATGTCATCTACATTACTTTAGACATGTTTTCCTGTAATTCATCCTGACATATTTGATATCTCTGGGGAAACCTGGTTTCTTCCCTGCAATTTAAAATAAAGTTCTGATGCTTTGAATAGTATTATTCCACAAAACATGATGGACCCACCAAGTGGTCTCTGCGGTTGAAGAGGAAAGTTTCTACTTTTATTTTACCAGCATACCCTGTTAAAACTGTACATCTGTGAAACCACATAACAATTACTTTTAAGAGATGACCAGCTGGACTAGGTGGGACGAGTGAGCAGTATCATATCTCTTCAAATCTCTTATCCCCTCTCCTCCCATTTCTCTCTCTTTGTCAGCCTTCATGTCCTCCCTCCACCGCCCTCCCACTGCTGACTTGGGCATCAGTGCAGAGGTAAGCAACCTCCCTTGGCTAGAGGTGACCCTCTGGACCCTATTAACATCACACATACTCTGAGTGGCCAAAACACACTCCCTAAATGAACTCTCCTCTCCCCCTCAGCCACCAGCGTTGCCAGTGCCCACCGCTGGGTGAATTAGATTGCAGGCTTTTTAATATGGCTCTTAATGGTTTATAAATTGCATGTAATGATTCCTCCTTTCCTCTCTCTCTCTCACAGTGCTTTTTATGGCCCTTTGGCTTTCCAAGGGAGTGGGTGGGATTTAATATGTGGTGGAGGAGGCAGAATGAGGAGGTGAAGCTAAACCTGCATGGCTTTCTGCATACCCTTAACACTTCCCCTGGCTATGGGGAAGGAAGTGTTGGAAATATTGCTGGACACTGATACTATCTGGCTGTAGCATATAATGGCTGGGGCATGACAACACTGCATGACGAAATGGTCACCGGAGAAGTGCAAATAATGAGGAATCTGTGGTTGGTGGAAGGCAGAGCGTATGATGAAAGGTGCGGTTTGTGGGAGAGGCCACACCTTAGGGAAAGACAAAATATGCACATCCCAACTAGGTCCAGACCAGAACTGAAATATGAAAAAGGAAAGAGTAGCACAGTCAAAATATCACCCCTGTGTAAATGTTAATGTATTTCTACTCCCTGGTAGTGCAGTCAAGACATTATATCTTTATGTTCCACAGTGGAAGCCTGAATAAAGTCATCCAGTGGCACAAACTCATCTTTGTCTGTGTATCCTCTCCTCAGTGATGTTACCTGAACCCCCTCTTGTACTGAGAGGGGACAGTGAAACTCTGGCTTTCCCCTTTTTTTTCTCTTTCTTTGTGGTTCAATATTTTTTTGTTGCAGCATTTGAAAGGTCAGTGTGTAATGTTGGTATTGCTGTAGAAAAAGGAAGACATATGCATCTAAAACTTATGAGCTTGAAGATAAGAAACATAAAAACAGCAATGCCAAATGCACTAATCACAGAGCACTGTTCACCTATATGCTGTCACTAGTGTGAAGGTTATAAACGGCTTCATTTAAATGAATAAAAACCCTTCTCACTTTTATTAAAAAAGACATCTCCTTCTAATTGTTAAATTCATCCCAACACTTTCCTTCGCCAGCCGACACTGTGCCTCCAAAACTATCTAGAGACCGATAATTAGAGCAGTGTGGGAGGTTTTCAGTTCCTAATGCAGCACAATATGAACAGTGGCCAGCATAAACCCAGTGCCTTACTTGATGGTTCGTTGTCACTAAGTGAAATTCCAATTAACTGACCCAAATGTCTGCAGGGAGTGTTTGTCTGAGTGTGTTGTGAAAATGCAATTATGTTTTCCATCTTGTGCTTGAACGTTATTTGTGTAGTGGCCGGCAGCAGCAACTTGTAGTTGGTCCGCATGTTGTAAAGGCGCTTTTGTAAAGCTTTACCTTTCACTTCTCCACTCTGCCACGGTAGAGGCGTAAAATGTGGCTCATTATGTGTTTCCAATGGTCCACTGAATTGCAGAAATGAGGGAGCAAAAGAGAGGAATCATTTACATTGTGTGCAGTGAAGCCCTTAAGGTAGCAAGGCTCTGCTAGACTCCCTGTTACACAGTCATTGTCATAGTGAGGTGCAATGTTAACAATGACTTCTATCCACCTAAGAGTCTCTTAGGAAGCAAGGCGCCATGGGTAGTGATGAAAAAAATACCTGATACCATGCTCTTCTATCCAACTGAGAACAGGTGAAGAAGCAATGCCCTGTAACTGCCCCATGCTGTGCTTTAAAGAAAGGTTTGAACAATTTAGTTTGTCAAAGTGGGACTCCTGCCCTACTTTCCCCAACTTTCTGTGAATCCTCAGCTATTCCCTCTGCTGCCTCTAGACCTTTGCTGAGAAGAGAACAGCTCCAGACAGAAATTTGTCTATATAAATAAATACCTTTGTGTTTTAAATACCCTGTAGGATGTCTCATTAGTTGAAAAAAAGAGAAGCATTATTTGAATCTAAGTCTCATTTACTGGTACCACCTCTGCTGGTGTGTTAAAAATGTGCAGAAATCTAAGGAGAGGAGAAAGAAGTGAGAGGGAAATGAGAAGGATAGAGCAATGACAAAAAGAGAATGTGGTTTCAAAAGGACAGACAGAGTGGGTGAAAGGTTATGGAAAGTAAGAAAGACATAAACACACATAGGTACACACACATACACAGAAATACAAAGAAAAAAGTGTTGATCCATGGTCCCTGTCTGGGAAGGCAAAAACAGAGCATTGATTCTGCAAAATCTACAAATGAAAAATCCATGGGGGTAAGGACCTCTTCGGCCTTGTGGCAGAGACAGGGCACCGGCAGTCATGCTCTCGTATCACAACTGACACCAAGCCCGGGCCTCTCGCTGGGTGGCAGCGGGCAGTACTGGATCAGCTGGACAGGGGCCAAAACCAACCTAACCAGCAGGACACTCACTGGGAACAACATAGAGAGGAGAAAACTTAGTTTTTGGCTTGGCAAAGATATAAGAAAGAGTTTGTCTTTATGTTGGAATGAAACCAGAGTGATCACATGATCTGAGCAAAATACAACCAGCCCAAACCACAAAGAATCTTCAAGAACGCTATTTTCTATTCCTTTTCCTGCTGCATGGCATTTTGATCTCATTAACCCTCATCCTACCAACATATTTAACATACAAGGACAAAAGGCAAAACTACCAACATAGCAAAGCATTTCAAAACTTATTTCCTCTCAAAATATTATTCATTATGTAATTAATGTAATCTGAAAAAAAACAGATTATTATTATTTTAGGAAAGTTACAGTTAATTTGCATATTGTGTAAAACAAAAATTTAGGGTCGTCAACGGAGCACATGAGGAAATCTATGTCTGCTGCATCTGTGTCCTTCAAAATGACTGACAGAGTGTCCCTACCCCCCCGATACTGTGTGATACTTTAAGTTAGGACCCATGGCAAACATAAACTCAATAAACAGTTCCATCTATTAAAACTGCACAGGCAGAATTGGGTGCTTTTGACTGGGGTCCCCCAGGACCCCAAGACACTGATATTTTTAAAACAGAAACAGAAAACAATGATATCAAGTCATTGAACAAATTAATCGACAACGTCATAAGAAATTGGAATGATAGAATAAAGTACCTGTGAGATATAACAAAAAGTAAACCTCTCGGGTCTGCGAGTACCCCAGTCGGTAGGATTAGGGTTAATCCCCAGCTCTCTGACCATTGTGCTAGCCCGTCCCTTAAATTGAAGCAAACCTGGTCTCTCCCTGTACCTGTAGAGAGCAGATAAAGAAACAGAGGCCCTGCGTCTCTATCGGTGGTTCCATTTGAACTCCCTCTGTTAAACCAGGGGTTTAACTGATTCAGGCTGGGGGGGGGGGGACCTTTTTTTCTCATTACCACCCTCTGTCAGTACATGTACATACCACAGAAGTACCAATCTGAACATCTGATATGCTAATCTCTCTTCCTCCCCCCTACTCCTTTTTAGATGGCAGCCACACCTAAATGCAGAGAGGGAAGGCGAGAGGAAGTCATTAAAGCATGCCCTGCAGGAGCCTGCATGGGCCTGGGCAGGATAAGATGGGACGGCAGCAGCACTTTGGGTGTGTATGCACTGGGGGAAGAGACCAGGGTCTCTAGGGAGAGGTAGATCGGTTTAGTCAGTGGCTCTACATGGTTCCCCCTGGGGTAGTTGCCGTCCCCAGCAGACAGGATAGCAATCAGACATGCAGGGTGTGGTGCAGAAAAATATTGTAATGCCAGTGGTGGTAGGGGGAATTTGTGTGTGTTTGTGTGTGTGTGTGTGTGTGTGTGTGTGTGTGTGTGTGTGTGTGTGTGTGTGTGTGTGTGTGTGTGTGTGTGTGTTTGCATGTGGATTTGGGAGATTAAAGGTGACAGTCGTCGCTTTGCTTAGACCTGCTCACCTGCCACAATCTGTCAGTAACCAAAGCTGCTCAGTGAAGTGTACTGCACCTGTCATCAGAGTGAGTGTGTGTCACAGCATGCACATATTTTGTACGTGCTTGTCTTGCTCCTTCTGTCATTTTACCTGCATTTGTATTGATAGATATATATATATTCTCAAAAGAGGTACTTTTGGAGGCACAATCCTCCATCGGATGTGCTGATTTTACTCATTACTACAGCAAAAACAATCGTGCATGTGTGAATTCTGGCATTTTTATTTCAGTTGAAGTTCTGTTTTGTGGCACTTCAAAACCTACAGATTAACATACTTTTGAAAAACATGTTCCGACTGGTTATGTATGTGTGTGTTTGTGCACATACACACACACACACACACACACAAATTCAAATTTATGTGGTAGAGAACAACTGATGATATTGTTTGCAGTATTCTTTCCTCCCAACTTCAAAACCTGCAGATTAACATAATTCAAAAAATATAAATATATCTATCTTTAGTGTTACAGTGACATATCGAGAGGAGAAAAGGAAGGGAAAATAGACAGAGACAGACAGACAGCATTTCTCTGCCTGAAGCACCTTAACTGATCATATATGTCTCCTATCAAAAGCTATGAGCTGTTTAATAGCTGAATATAACCTCTTCATTTGTCACAGGCAATAATCACATTGTAACTCAGCTTTAATGGCGATGTGCAAAACCATAATGTGAAATCATACTGATTGCTGTGTGTGCATGTGTGCGTGCATGCGTGGGTGGGTGGATTTCTGTGAGACAAGGATCTCTGCACATCCCTTATTAAAGTTGGATATTATGACAATTCAGTCCAAAACGGTTTGACACATATTAGCTCATATTTAAAGGCCTTTCGTGTTTTTAGCACTTTTTTCCTGGAACAAAGCTGCTGTTTCTGACAATATTAATCTAAGAGAGAATCCTGGGAGGTTCAAAATTGCAGTCATGAAGACAAAAGGAAAAAAAAAGTTCATATGAAAGCTATGCAATACATTCTAATGAGCTAACAGGAGATGAGGGTTGCATTTATATGCCCACTGCATTCACATCCGTACCTCATAACTGCATTCGTTGTAAATAAATATGAGCAATCAGCTAAGAACGGCAATAAAGGGCCCATAAAGGGCTGCATACAGCGAGGTGGGAGGAAATTGCATTTCTACACAGAGACAGACTAACTGACAGACAGACACAGAGAGAAAAAGGTAGATAAAGATACAAAGGAGAAGAGCTACATTCTTTTTCTTTGACCTCCATATCTAAAGACTGGGTGGAAGGTCACGAAAAAATAAAAAGGTCGTGGTATTTAGACCATTTGAGCACAACCACGGTAACAAAGAGGTAACAACAGGCAGCAGTAGTGGTTCTGAAGACACTGAAAAAGGGAGTCAAAGAGAGGTTAAAAAGAAGTGCTGTATCCTCGGCTCCCTCAGCCCTGCGGCATGGGGTCACCTCAGAGACTGGAGACTGAATTACCCAGCAGCCCCGGCCGCTCGCAGGATCAGGCGGACAAGGGGAGAGGACGAGTGGAGTTAATGAAGGGAAGAGACAGTTCAGGTCCCCTGAGGGCCTCTAGGCACCTCCCTGGCAAGCTCCCACCACCCAACCTGCTCTGATTGGCTAATTATCAACATGGATTTAGCCCCAAGCCAAATCACTGATTGATTGGAGTGTTTTAAATCTCTCTTTGGTCCCTCGCTGTCTCTCCTTTCTATCTTGGTCTCTGTGGAAACTCTTAGTTGTTAGAGTCCCGCTGTGGGGACTCACGCAGCACAGTAGCAGCAGGTGACGGGTCCTTCTGCACAATGTTGACACACAGCCTCAACTGTGGTGATTTCGTCTCTCAGCGGACATATAATTAATTTGTTAAGTGTTCAAAAGAAATTATTTGTATCTACAGATAATGGCTAATTACAGCCCAATAACTGACAGAACATTTTTCAAATGGGAGCAAGGGAAGAAAGGCCGTCATCTCACTCATACTGGGTCAACATAATTTCAGTAATAGATGGTATTTGCCATTACCATAGAGGCTGTGGAGGTGTGATTAAATAAGTGTTGCTATGTTTGCTTATATTCATTCATCAGCGATTAAGTAGCTCCTGGTCCGGTAGGAATCTCAGGCCCGGTTCATTAGACTTTACATTAAAAGCTAAAGGGAATTAATGCTGTACAGCTTATGACTGTTAGTATTAGTCACGACTGTTGTTCCTCTGTAAAATCTTTTTCTTTACCACAGATCCAAGGGAACTTGGATTGCAGCTTACTAAGACATGGCTCACAGCATTTCTCCTTTCTCTGAATAAAAAGTAATTAATTCCTACAGCATAAGCCAAAGTTAATATTATAGCAGTCTAGAAAAAGCACAAAATAGAAGTTTAAATTTGGTTTTGCTGGATGTTTTCCTCCCATCTATGAGTATTCAAATATATTACTATGTGGGAGTGTGTTTGAAAAACTTTCCCTTTGGTTCCTTATCTGCCTCTAGTTCAAACTGAGTGCATGAGACGTTGTGTTTCCCTACTAAAAGAACAAGAGATGAAGAAGTCTCGAAAAACAGGCTGAGCACATGTTGCTTGTAAAAAGTATGCAAGCAGGTACGTCTCCTTATTTTTTCCATGCGTCAGATCAGTCAGACTCCATTCTTTACTCTCAGAGGAAACACAGTGGGTGCCAGAGTTGAATGTAATTCATACTGGGATGGGAACGGTGGCTGTACACAACCCCAGCTAAGAGCTTTACTGGAATGCTAGAATCCTGAATCCCAACCTACATTGGCGGAGAGAAAGAGAGCGAAGAGAGGTCTCCAAAGAGAGCAGATTTAGCTCCATGGTTACGGTCCACAAACTGTTCAGGATGTCTCCCTCTTTTTCGCTGCAGTGCATCCTGGGACAGGACATCTATAGCAGTCCGGGGAAGCCCCAGGGGAGGCTGAGGGATTAGCACCGGCCTATCTCTTTTGAGCTGGGAATTAATTAAGTAATTATGAAAGCCAGGCAGGGGGATGAAATATGCATGAGCCCTGATTGGGACGTTTGTGATTGTGTAATCTAATTTCAACCGGCGGCTCGTCCCTGTCAGCCAGGTAGAACACCACACACACACACACACACACACACACACACACACACACACACACACACACACAATACTGCTTTCAGGGCACACAAAACATAACCAAAGATCACACTCACTGTTAGCAGAATGAGCATTCTGAGTATCTCATTGTGTTAATTAAAATGAGGTAATCAGTGTGGATTAATCACCATAGTAATGAGGATTGAACAGCAGATTATGTCTTCTTACCTAATCCATATAATTGTATTTGTAGAAGCACGAGATTAATATGCTAGCATCCAATTAATGATGAAATGATTGTTTAAGCACGTGTTTCACTTTGGGATTCTTTTGCAGCATGAAAAGTGGATTTTTGTTTTTGTCTTTAGGTTCCCCTTTGTTGTTGTAAATGTTTTGGATTCCATGGGGTTGTCTGTTTCTCTGCTGTTTTCCACTGGTCTCTCTTTCTCTTTATTGATGTACTCAAAGGTCTGTGTGCAGCAAAGAGCTCTCTCCCTGTTCTTCTGAAAAATACTTACTGTGGAAGACTCAGAGTCGATACCAAACAAGAGATCAGTAGCCACAAGATAAACCACAAGAACAAAACAGTCGCATTCTTAATACACAAGTACAGTACAGCCGTGCAATATAGGTCTTAAGCATAACCACAAGCATACAAATGATGTTAACACACGCACACATGCACACACACACACATGCACACACACACACACACACACACACACATGCATACAAGGCACAACAAGGCTTCCATTTCCTCTCAATCACCTGCAAGTTTATCGACCCAGGTGCATCCTCCTTCCTTTCATTTATTTTGCTTTTTTTCATGTATTGATTTGTACATTGTTGTATTTGGAAAGCTGCATCACATAGTCATGTTCTAAGTTTAGGTCTTTTTGCATCCATCCTGTGCTCTGCCTGTCTTTAATAACCTCGGCATTAAGCTTAACATTCAGTGTAATAATGCCACCTTTATAATATGCTTTAATTAAAAGAAGGGGAGACTTTTCATAGAAATGTGAGGCTAACAATCTAAAAAAAGGGGGGGAAATGAGCAAATGCCTGAGCTTTTTATGTTTCACTATATGCTCTAGTTCACTGGAGCACTGCAGTGGGAACCTCCAGTATTTAAACTGGTCCCCAGTGTTTGAACTCTGCTCAGAAAGCAGAACATAAAGCAGAGAGATGAGAGGATTGATACAGAGGGGGGAGCAGAGATGAAAGGCGGCGGTGCGCCCTCCAAAGGGAATGTGGGAGCCCGGGAGCACGCTTACTCACAGTGTTAGTTGTATGATTGTTCCTTTGTCTCTTTTAGTCGCAGAAGAAACTGCTTTAAAGCCTGAACACAGAAGATGTGACGGGAGAAGGACTGCAGGTCTGATCTTCAAGTTCACATCCTCGCTGCTCGTCACTTCATGAGTTCACGTTTTATAGGAACGATTGAACTTTGTGAGTTTGCACTACAAAGGAGGTCAGGACTCGTAGAGATGGAGGTTTTTGTCCGACTAATGCCGACCATCATGTCATTCTTCTTCAAGTAAGAATCATGTAGAAGATGAGAGGAGCAGGTGTGTCTCCAGCATCAGATGTCCACCTTTTCAACCCTGGTCTGTGTCATATAAGCAGGTGCAATACTTGCTCATTAACTTATCTCGGGTTATGACCTTACATTACAGTGCACCCTGTTTTTTTTTTTTTCTCTTGTCTCTCTCCTACACCATTGCTATTTTTACAGCTCTGTCTTCTCTTTGTGATTCTCTCCATGAGAAGTGACTCATACTTCATGCTTTTATTATATTTATTTGTCAGTAAAATTCTGCACAATGTGGTCTGCACCTTTTGTTTAAAACCCTGCGTTACTGTTCCTTTGTTGTCATTTACATCATCTAAAGTAAGAGCTCTAAAATGGTGATATTTCAGTCACATCACTGGTGAAATGGCCTTGAGTGACTAAAAAAATTCCATGTTTTCCTCTGACTGTTTACAACATAGGACTTGTCATAACAACAATATGACCTTATTCCATGCTGCGTAATCTCCCCTTCCTGATTTGAGGCTTGTGTGGATTCGAGCTCAACTGACTGCTTTGCATGGATTTGTCTAGCAACCATAGAAGGATTTGCATCCCTTGAAAAGAAAAAGCACATCAACTGCCAGAGCACAAAGGTCAGAGAAAAAGACTTACACATGGAAACAAGATAAACTCCAGATTGTCCTTCTTGCCTCTGGTTACTCTAACAACCAGCCAATACATTGATTATCCCCATTTTCAGATGTCTAATGCAATTTATGAAAAGGCCACTGTGCTCAGAGCACACTGCAGTATATTTAATTCATCTAATAACGAACATGACATGTATCATCATTATTGAGTGCAATCATACTCGTCTGAGAAGATGCTGTCGTTTAATGCTAAAAAAAGAAGTGCCACGATTTCCTTTCTGCCTATTTTTCATCCCTTTCCCTCCTCCTCACTCTGCCTCTCTCCCCTTCTCTCCCTCCCTGCCAGTGTTGGCTCCCACCTCCAGAAATGAGGTGATATTGGTATGATGGGAGACCATGTCCAGGCAAACAAAGCACGCCCACACCTGAGCTTTTTATAGGCTAATAAGATGACCGCTGGCTGGCTGCACTGCGAGGTCAGCTTCTGTGTTATCCATCCTCTGTCTGCAGAAATCCAAGCTATTATGATCAACTTGATTGGCCGTCTAGTCAGACAGCTAATAATAGTGTCCATTCAGCATGCATGAGGAATGTGGAAAAATTTTCACTCGGCTCTATCGACTTTTTTCTATCATTATGCCCGGAAAGGTAAATTGTAATGTTAAAGCCTTTTGAATGACTGATATTGTGCTGCAAGCTATGATATAAAACCCCGCTGTGTTGCGTTGCATCATGGGATGCCATTGAGTCTTGTACAGGCTAGTACAGACATGTGGTGAATCAAACACTTCATCATGCATTTGGTACAAAAACCATAACAATTCAGTGCTGTGATTGTTCCTGTTTTTGTCACCACATCTTGCAGTTTTTCCAGAAGTGTGAAGCACTGCTTTTGTTTTGTTGTGTGTCGCTGCTGTGAAACTACTCAGATGTGTCAATTGTTTCATTCCAAATTCACCAAGATTGCTTTATAAATGTGGATGTTATTGTTGTACACTTTCTCAGACAGTCCTTCCTTCTGCTATATTGGAAATGTATTAAATCGTGACACCAGTGTAATGTATCACATCAAACCGTAAATTTTGTAAATCATCACACTCCTAGAAAATGGGCAATACTTGTATAGCACGGTGACTATATCCTGCTCTGTCTCAATAACAATAATCTGCTTGTACAATTGTGTTAGTCACAAATTGCACACATATCATGCCAAGATGATTACTCTGTTTTCAGGGGGATATTTTGCCTCAGTCTCCACCCGTTCTCGTAGGCAGGCAGGAGTGCAGTAGCGGCAACTCTTGAGTATTATTTCCATCCAGAGCTGTCAGCGTTTCCCACCAGATCAAGGCTGTGATTAATAAAATGGGCCTCCTGGTCCCCTCCAGCCTATTCTCACCTTCTCCCTTTACACTGCCTTTGCAACACATGCTTGTCTCACAGTGTCTGCACCTCTGTCAACTTTTCCTCTTACTCTCATTCTCTCCTTCAGGATAGCACTGTTGCTCTTTTTCAGCCTTCCCACCTGCATGAATAGAGAATTTCTTTCTTTTTCCACCCTTTGTCTCTCTTTGCTTCTCTCGCCGCTGCCTCTCCGAGGCTCATGGTAAATGATGCATGGTAGACTCACAGCCGCTGAGCAATCATTAGTGAGGTGGCACAGGTGAACAGGAGCGATGGATGATGAAGAGAGGGAGAGATGGAGGGAGCAACAGAGGACAGCAAAAGGCATGTTTCCACCCTGAGGCGTTTCCCTATATCGTCACAAAACTTGAAGTTGTTTGTGTAAAACGCTAGTCGCTGGCATTCCTTATGCCAGTGGTCATTAATCTAGACGCATAAACACACACCCATACACACAAGTATATACAGGAATGAAGCCACAGTGTTGCTCTCATACATGAAATCCTGACTTACAGTGTCCTAAAGCCCTGCGCAGCTATAAAAAACAAGTCCGGACTGGACTAGCATAGCGAATGTGCTGAGCAGCCAATATTATGAAGTGCATAATGCATCCCTTATGAAATATAATCAGTCAACAATGCCCTGACGCTCCTCATCATAAACAAAATCTGGGTTTATAGTTCATATCAGGGCTAATAAACTGAGACATTACCTGACAAAGGCCCACAGTCGGTTGAAAACTCCCACATGTGAAGCTTGCGCAGGATGTTTCTCTTTTTCTTCGCCATCAATCAACTAAATGTGTTCAGTTTGACATAAAATGACAGTAACATTGTGGTTTGTAATAGCGGATGAATTGATCACTAGCTTCATAGCTGCCAGAGTCTCCATATCCAATAGATGTTATGTTTAATTAATGTTAACACCCACTCTTCACTGCAGTTCTGAGTCTCACCACCTCACAATTTACACATATTTTCCCCCCTCTCTGTTTCTGACTGAGAATAAACACTTGCAGTATTTCAAACACTTATTTTCCCCTATTGTGTGTCTTAATAAGACAGCTGTAATGAGCTATGATGTGTAAAATAACACACACACACACACACATTACATCTCATCTGTTGCTAGTGAGATGCAGCTGAGTTTCTTGTCTTAATGATCCATGCTTCTCAACATGCATCGATCACTTTCTACTGTTGTAGGAGACTGTGCACAATAGAGTTACGTCCCTTATCTTAACAGAGAGCTGAAATGAAACAGCCTCCTTGGGGACTGGCCTCTCTTTCTATACTCGAATATTCAGCACAATTGACCATCATGTTGCTCCTCGGTCCTCCTGTTTACTAATGATGCCTGTGCATGGTTGAGAGGAGGGCTCAATCTGATCATGGCCATTAGAGAATAAGATGAGCATTAAGCTTCCTATCTTTCCTGAATATCAACAGATACAATTTGGACATGAAGGTAAATCCAACAGAGCAATCATATCGACTGCAGTATGATGTTTTTTGCTGATGAATTCTCTACTTAGAAATATACTTTTATGGACTTACATGAAGATGACAGAATCTGTCTACATTTAAATCAGCTCTTACTTTTTCCAACTTTAAATAAACTTTGGTAAAAAAAAAAAAAAAAAAAGTTTTGATTTCATCAGGCAGTAACAGAACTGACCTTTTTATGTATGAAACTCATTCTGATTTGTTTGTCAAGGTTTCCATACAGAGTTTGTTCAGTTAGATGTATTAAAAGCAGCTTGCGGACATATTCTCACTTTCCACATTGTTCTCTCACCTTTAATTTTATTAACTTTTTTCCCCCCAGAAGCAGAGGAACAGCAGAGTTTCTAGGGCAACAATCAGTGTAATTGTCCTAAGTCTGACATATGCAATCTGCTAAAAGCCCTGAAGCCCAAAGGCCCAGGTGTACGCAGGGATTACAACGGTGGAGGGCAGGTGAAGTCAATGCTCACTGACAGGGACAAACACACACAAACAGTCTGTCTCACTCTGTCAAGCACACACACATACCCATACCCACACAAATGTTGACAGACATGGACATATATAGTGTCATTGTGCACAACTGGTGGACAGTTTAGTTTTTATCTAAAAGCCGAACAAACCTCAGAAGAAAAAAAAACATATTTTCTGAATAGTTTTCATTGGGAACTAATTTTTGGGAGAAATTAGTTCCAGTGAAATCTTGTCACATTGAGGTCTGTGGATTATCCAGAGCAGTAGTTGAAGATGTGTTCAGATCCTTAAGTAGCAATACCACTAAAAAATAAAATACTTCATAACATGTGAAAGTCCTGCTTTCAAAATCTTACTTAAATAAAAGCACAGAGATATTATCAGTAAAATGTATTTAAAATATCAAAAGTAAAAGTTATCATTATTAGTATTATTCTTGTTCTATTTGTATATATATTTTATATTATTGCATTATTATTATTAATGCATGAACATGATAAAAAGCATTTTCATGTTGCAGCTTGTCATAGTTGAGCTAATTTTAACTATTTTACATACTGCTGGGTACTTGCATCTAACAGTGCATCTTTTTGGGGGGGGGGGGGGGGGGGGGGGGGGGGGGGGTTGTTTGTTTTTTTGGCTTTATTTGATAGATAGTAGATACAAGTAGAAGGATGTGTGGGGAGTTAGAAAGAGGGGGATGACATAAAACAAAAAAAGTCCACAGCCGGAATGAAACCGAGGACGTTGCTTTCATTTATGTGAAGTGTATGGCCCACAGTCATATTTTATAGCATGCTTTGTATGTAAAATCAGAACCTGTAAAGTAACTAGCACCCACAGCTATAAATTACATGGAGTAAAAAATATTATATTTCTGTTCTGAAGTATTAGAAGTACTATAAAATGGAAATAAACGAGTAAAGTAAAAGTAACTCAAAACTGTACTTAAACACAGTATTTTGTGTAAATGCATTTAGTTATTTTCCAACACTGATCCAGAGTAACAAGGACATTGCTTCTTGAGGCAGCACACTGAATTTGAGTTTCAATTATAATTTTTCAATGCTTTGAGCTGCACAAAGGAAAATTCAATTCACCTTCATTGCATTGTGCTGGAGAGAGACACTTGAAAAACTCAAACCCAGTTCATTTCCTGAAACTTGTACACATCCAAAGAAAATGGCAGGGGACACCAAATAACTGTGAGGAAAACCTATGATCACCCCCAAGCCAAACTCTGATTATCTGTATTTTGCATTTTTTTCATGAATGATGTTTTCTTGGTAAGCAGAAAGCCTGCAGATTGGCTGCTTTATTTTGCCTTATTCACTGCAACCGAAATCTATTAAACAAGTTCTCCTCTGGCCTGCAAGAAATAATTAGTCTACTGGATAGGTCAACTTAATCATTCCTGAAAATAATATTCAATTATCTCCACAGCAACTTCTAGAGCATGTCTCCTATTTTTAGACCCCCTCTGTTTTACAGAGATAGGCAGTTTGATCCTTTTTATGTCAAGCCTGCAACAGAAAGCAACGGAGAGTCAGCGGTGCTAAACAGTCCTCGGCGGATAACCTATTATGTCTTAATAATAGCCCTAGCTTTCTCATTGTCTCTTCTTCTGTATGGTGCACCGCATATGAGTTCCATCCTACTCGATTACGGCTCTCCTTTACCTCAGCTTTCCTCTCCAGTTTTCCATTAGGTGCCCTTGACTTATATCTTCAATTAGTCTTAGCAAAGGGTTGAAAAAATTATAACTAATGACAAGTTAAACATTGTCATCATTTCAATTATAATTGGGCATACGTGTTGGGGAGACGGAAGAGAGGGCAAATTGTTTAATTAGAGCTTGCAACGTGTTAACTTCAATGTGTGACCGCATCAAGGTAGATGTGTCACTGAAGTCTGTCACATAAAAACTGTTGACTGAGCTCTATACACACGGTGAGAAATCCAGCTAAGTGACCAGATTTGAAAATGACTGGGCATGATGTCATATAAGAACATACTCAATACACTCAGAAAATGAAAGAAGAGAGCGGTAAAACTGGTCCAGAAACACAATCAGAAACTACAGCATGCACAGACATGTAAACAGAAAATGCATTTGCAGCTCCACGAGGCAAATCTGCCTCAAACACAACCTGCGAACTCCATTTCACGCATAACCTCTCTCGCTCTCACTGTCTCCATCACTCTCTTCCTAGCTCTCTCTGTTTCCCTCTCTCACCACTCACAATAAAGACTTAGAGAATAAATAAATAATCCGGAGTGTATTCTGTGCTCCAGGAAACAGCATAATTGTCATCAGAGGAGGGAGGCACTAGGAGTCATCACTTGTCCAGACGGATTATGACCTTTGAAGTTGGATTTGAGCAAAGTGCAGCAATGCTGTTCTGTTGCCAGATACTGTCACATCTCAGAACGGGCCTCGCTTTAGCATGCGTGCATACTGTACATATCGACTCTCTCTCTCTGACTCACCCCACACTTAAAACTGTGGGCTTCTTTCCTTTACATTTTATACTAAAGTGTTAACCCAATCTCAAAGTCCAAGTAATGCTAGGTTAAACCTTCCCCTCACCGACTATCAGTGTGACTCACGCAAAAGACAGATTGAACCCTAGTCTGGGTATGAGTCAGATACTTAACTGCCCATAGAGAGTAATATCGGAGAAAGGCAGAAAATAATCTGTGACATTTTCATATAAATAAATGTCTGTTTTTCTACTCTTTATTAGTATAGAGACAGCCACAAGAGCAGCTTCAACTCTTCTTTGCAGTGATTCTCCTCTGCTGGAAAGATTAACGTCATTCTTTCAAGAGATATTCCCTCATTTGGTGTTTTGATGAAAGTGGTGGAGAGCGCTGTCTAACATATAGGTGTTCAGTTGGGTTGAGATCTGATGACTGCAAACACCAAAGTATAAGATTCCCACATTTTCATACTCAAATATTGCCCTACTGCTCTGTATGGAAGCATCTGCATTTGTTATGTTTCTCCTCTCAGTCTTTAATTTTTCACCACATCATATGTCCATGAAAGCATTTGCAATGGACTCTGTGTTGGTATGTCAAAGGAAATCATCCAGTGTACAGGCAGCGATGGCTTTAAACCTATAGAAGCATCAAGAAAAGTCATTTGTTTGTTATAAATTGGGGAAGAAACTAGTCATTAACATGAGTAAAAATTGTCGCCATAGTCAAGAAACAGACACAGTCATCCAAAGAAACTTAAACAGCAGCAAATTCAAATAGGATGCAAGTGTTATAATTAACAGGTGATCTCAGGAAACATGAAAATATGTTGCCAGTATTCAAAATACCCCTTACCTCTGTTTATTTGTGATGGAGCTGAATGTTCTTCAAATCACTGCTTTTTACAAAATATATTAGCTTTAAAGCACCCAGCTTCAATACTAAAGTAATACTCACCTCTTCATCATGACCCCGCTGTGGTGCCCACTCACCAATCAGGCAGTAACAGCACCACCGGGGCCCAGCCATACAGGAAACGACTTTCATAATGAAGAGTGCTGCAGAAGATCCAGTCAGTCCTGATCCTCACTGGAGATAGGCTCATTTATGAAAGGCTGCTCTCTTGTGGCCACCTGGAGTAAAATATGATCCAGAGATGCTGAAAGGATGGATTGACAGGAAATAATATTCTCTCATAAACCAAGGTTGGTGCTGCTGCTGTTGAGATAGATAGATAGATAGATAGATAGATAGATAGATAGATAGATAGATAGATAGATCCTAATAATTTCAACCTCACCTGTCTGCAGTGAGACCTTGGTGCCTGCAGTCTGCTGAATCCAGAGCAGAGCTGTGCGCTCTAGGGTCCGGGTTTTCTATCTCTCCCCTTCCATCTATTTCCTCCTGGCTTGCTACTAGTTTACCTTCACTTGTTCAGCCTTCACTCTGAGAGGAGGAGGAGGAGGATGGTATGTGATTGGCCAGGCGGGAACTGGTAGTCCGGAGGCTGGCATTGTGCTCCGCGCTGATCCCCGTGTTCTTGTTTACACCTTGCGGACGGGGAAGACACCCATGGGCCCACAACAGACTCTGGAGTCCAGTCTGCAATGAGCGCGGCTATCTGACAGCATCTCCCCGTCGTAGCCTACTTATGTTGTAAGATTGCAAACCAAGTTGTTTTTTTTTTCTCTGGGAATCGGACTCTCCCGTCTAATTGCATCTCTCCATTCAGAGCAACGATGCGTCAAACTTTTTGGTGACTTTTGTGGCACCTCTGCTCTTATGGCTCCCAGACAAGCCGGGTTTAAGTGGAGCTGGAAATGAAATCCACCAGGAATACTGCCGACAAATTGTTTCTTTATATTCACATGGTGTGATATCTACGGACCTCTTCAAACTTTGATGACGGGCGGAAATTACACATTTTCAGTCTTTCTCAGACACTCTCAAGCTGCTCGGTGATGGATGTGTTTTGAGCGTTGCAGCCTATTTGCGTCAAAAGTAAAGAGTGAACTATTTACCAAAACAACGAGGTCCAACATCATTTACTGGACTGGTTAGTATTTTATTCTCTCCTGATAAATATTTCAGGAGCAAAGACTTCTTTGGAGAAAAGACATTTGGTGTGTCAACAGCACGCTGTGTGCACTACCCGGGGCGTTTCGCAACGGCGTAGCCGGAAAAGATGCTCTCTGCTCGGATGCAGCGTGACCAAGGTCTCGGTCCTCTGGTGCTTCTGCTCCTGGTCGGAGGATATGTCGTGTCTGGCAGCGGTAAGTTTTGAAATTAAATACAAGTTTGGGGTGTAATAATTTTTGAAATACTGTACACATGTCACATGGCGCATCATTTACAAAACACACATGCGCGCACAAACGCGCACAGAGTTCTTGTTTTGTTTATTTTGATAAGATCAAGTCAAATGATAACACAATAATCAGACTCTGCCATTTCTCATCCGTGTCCAGCTTCCGAGTGCAAGTTGCATTAAAATGTAACTTTGGACCATGGGAAGAAAAAAGATGCCCTGGATTATAGGTAGTACACCACAGTGCAGGGGTCTGGGGTCGCCTGCTGTCCAGCACTTTTTGTAACCCACAACAAAGTCTTCAGCCTTACAGTGGACCCGAGCTCAAAGCTCCCTTTTCTACTTGGAGCGGAAAAATCTAACTCCCCGGTGCACAGGGAGTAATGGTTTTGCTCCGTGCCTTCGTGGCCCCTCCAAAACGAAAAAGCAAAAACCTCGTGAAAAGTTAAGACAGTGCACTTGAAGTGCTCCGGGGAAGATAAATTTTGTCTTATTGCGAGAAACAGCATCTAAATTTAGTGACTTGTTTAAAGCTTGGGTGTACCAATTTGCTTTTGAATTTCTGAATTCACTCAGTTGATCATAAAGCATTTATACCTTGTTACTCACTGTTTCACTAGACATAGTATTTCAGTCTGAACAGTGCAGGCTTTGATCAGGGCAGAGCAGACTTTTATCAGTGGATTGCCCAGCCTTAATGCCATCAAAGACTGCTGCCGGCTCTCATGGCGATGAAATCACTTGGCACACAGGACAGGTCAGTGTTGGTAAGCTGATGAGACAGGACCTGGATACCAAGGTGACACTGCCCATCTCCAGTGTTAGATTAATGACTACCTTTAGTGTGGCCTAGTATAAGGGGAGCCTAGACATTTCCTCCCCTCCCTTTGTCAGATCAGATTGAAATACAAGGCAGAAATCTGAAGGTTTAGTGGATTGTGGATTAAACTCGGTTTACAGTAGGAAAAAAAAGAACAATGCGGACAACAATGAGTGCACCTCTAAGGATGCTTTGCTAAAAGACCACTACAAGAAATAAATCTGACACTGTTGTGAAGAGGTCAATTTTTTGTTAATGACAGCCGTAATCTTTTAGAGGACGCACTATCACACTGTCCGTCCATGTCTGTGGCAATTTCTTTGAATGCCAATAAGACCCCTCTACTACCCCTCCACCCCCCTCATGTGTGTATTATTCCCTGAACAGGCGGAGCAGAAAAGCAGCTTACGTTTATTAAAATTGTGGACTGTTCTGAAATCCTTGCATGAGAAATGAGAAACGTTGATGTAAACAGTTGAGGATTGCAGTGAGGTCCTGTTAGGGGAGCAGAGCTGGGAGGAGGGGATACTGGGGGGACAATAGCTCAGTGTGCCCCAGTGAAGTTTCTGTCTGGGAGAGAGGATGGCAGAGATATATTTAGGGAATGCATGATGGGACAGACAGATTGCATTTATCTTTCCTCCCATTGTGTGTATATCTTTCCTCTGCCGCCTTCCCCCTATCCCTCCTCTTTCAGTCTCTACCTGTATTGTGGATGTGCTGAGCTCACATTTCTGCAATGGTGCTCCTCTTTCTGTGTTGACATACACATTAATTACCCAGACTGCCAGGAACACTTGTCTGGAGTAACTACCCTGCTGTCCACTGCCTCTGTGTGTGTCATTATTAATGACTTCATCAGAATTAGAAAACCGACATATGGGAAGTGTGTTAGCGCTTTGTTTGTGACACATCAGGATTAAATGTGGAGACCATCAGGTGCCCAGGAAGCTCTGAGGGGTGAAGGGGCAGGGGCCCAGTCCGGACTGGGGAGTCAAGACAGGAGGAGAGCGAGGCTAAGGGGAGCGAAGGGGCAGCCGAGTGTTCAGAGTTAGGGAGCGTAGCATGTCAGACACTCCCATAGAGAGCTGGATGAATAGTGACACTCTTCTAGGACGTGCTGTCTCATTTGTGTTAAGTGTGGGAATCCTCTTGTTCCTAAAATAACAATGCAGCGACTGCAAGAAGACTCACATTCTTTAATATATATGAGCAAGTACAGTAATAGGCTACACTGAAATATTTGTTGCCCTGCTCTACAATTTGGTCAGAGGAATTCTGCAATTTTCTGACAGCTGAAGTATGAAGATTTAGATGCATGAACAGAAAGGAATGTGACAACAAAGCTAACCTCGAACAAACACCAAAGTAGATTTGGCTTCAAAGACGCTCAACAGATTGAGATGTCAGATTAGATTAAAGTGTCTCTGAAACATGTAGTCATAACAAAAGTGCTGCCAGGCTGTTGCATCTGCAGAGATTTAGACAGGTGGTTGGGCACTGTGATAAATAAACAGACAGACAGCTCTCTCAGGGCCAGGCCACAGGCTAGACTAGTTCCTCAGGCAAGTTCTGGTGGCAGACCAGACCAGGCCACACTCTGTCCCGGAGCAGTGCATTAGTTTTATGGCCGTCAGGCGGCAGGGGATGGGATCGCTGGCCAGCCACTGCCCTCTCTGCTGTATTATTCATACGTGCAAAGTGGTCTTTGTTAATATTTAAAATGTGCTTATGATGCTCAAATTCTTGACATCAGAGACAGCAAAAGAGAAAGAGGTGGTAGGGGACCAGCTGCTTGGCTCTCATCGGTAACTGACCTGGATGGCTACACTGGGTAGTGAAGAATTTTAGGGTACCAATAGGCATTTATAGACTAGATAAAAGAGTGGCAGTTCGAGCAAGTGTGCCAATTGCAGCCAGGGGCTGTTACAGAGGATGTGTGTGAACCACACAAGGAGAGGGGTTACGCAGTGTATTGCTATCCATCTGAAGAGTAAGGAGGAAAAAACAGAAAGAGGAGATGGAAGAGAAATGAATCCATGAGAGACACATTGAGATAGATTGATCTCAGGGCATGGCTTTTAAATATCCTTTATGAGAAAAGTACGAAGAAGAAAACTCCATAGCAGTGGCATTCAAGCGTCATTAAACCTCTGGCACAGGCTAGAGAATGAGGCAGTGAGGTGGGGGCGGGGGGATAGGTGGTAAAGAATGAGAGGAAGGGAAGTGATGTGCAGCAGCAGCAGCAGCAGGTTGAAGCTAGCAAAGCAGCAGAAGAAACAGTGGTTAAGAGAGAAGGATATTGTTGAGGAGGGAGGCAGAGGGTGGAAAGTGAAAAAGAGACACACAAATCCACTAGGGGGATGTTTTTATTAAGGCTCTTATCGATGGAGAGAGCTCACAGTATTAAGAGTGGACATGTTTAATGCTTTGCCAATAATGTGCATGTTAGACCGCACCATAAATCTGCAGCAAACAGCAAGGGCTCTGTAGAAGAGGGCAAAACAGCGAGGTAAATGGAGGAGGGAACTGACTATAAAGAATGGAAAGAGGAATTAGTAGCAGAAGAAAGTTTCGAGCAGAGATTGGCAGACTCGAGATGAATATAGTTTTAAGCACAGGTCATTATTTTCTTCTGCAAAGACTATTTGTTCTCAAAGTGTTTGGAATCTGTGGTAATAATGATTTAATCAATATTGTGCCTGCCAACTTATTCAAACTGTGTGCTATTTAAAACGCAAACAAAAATACTGTATGTAATTATCATCAAGTGAAGCTATTTAAATATTTCATGTAATGCCTTCTTGGATTCTGGTTAAAAATGTCTTGTTTATCTCACACCAGATGGTCTCCCCTACCTGTGAGCCTTCGTATAAAACTGTGATAAATGCAGGAATGTTTCAATTTATTCCAGACATTCAAAGCCATTCATGTTTGAAATGTAAAAATGTTTTTGACCAAGCTTTTTATCCCAAGGTCAAACTAGTTTTTCCCCAGTAATGACAAAATGTATTTTATTCTGTGCATGACTTTTGAAGGCAATGTTTCAAAATAAAACCCTGAATTTGCCACAATTCTTGAAACAGCTAGTCAGTGGAGTAAAGAAGAGTTGAAGCTGGAGTGAGAGAGGGGGATGGATGGCTGGCTGGACCCGGGGGTGGAGGAGGGAGAGTTTCGGTGGCAGATGGGAGCTGAGTTGCTGCTGGGCCGGCAGTGCAGGGTACCCCCTGCCCCTCTATCCTGCCCTGTGGGGGGAGATGGGTGGGGCAGACAGGGAAACAGGAAGAAAACCTCTGTGGGGTTCCATTGTGCTTTAGATGAATAGGAGACTCCAGAGAGCTTTTTCTGCCCCTTTGTGTGGGGTAAAGGGGGGCAGCAGCAGAACACACACATTCAGAACTCAGTCACAACTTCAGCAGGAACTATACTAGCATGCGTGTGTGTGTGTATGAGTATGTGTGTGCGTGCTTCTTTAGAGGTGTGTTACTGTTGCATAACCCACTCATGCACAGGAAAAGACCACACCTGCTTGTTTTAGCTCCAAAGTCTCTGATTCTCTTGCTGATTGATATACTAAGACATGCTCACTGACATCTGACATCAAAAAGAGAGCACCCACCTACACACACACACACACACACACACACACACACAAACATACACCCACACATGCAAAAAAGAGCCACATCCTCTGACGAAGAGGTAGCATTTATGTGTATAATGGTGGAAGACCTGCTGGGTCACTTGGGAGGAGTGAGTGAGCGAGTGCAGGAATTTTCATTTAAGATCTCAGCAGCACTCTGAGCATCGTGACCAATAGGATCAGGATTCACTACGGGGGGTCACGCCAGATCCTGAACAACCCCCTTTACCCTAAGATGGACACATACACACACACACACACACACACACACGCATGCACACATAATACAGACGCACACACTTGGTAAAACTGGTTGCACTGAGGTCTATAGATCAGAGGCTGTGTTAGCACTTGATTGGCTGTGCTGTGGTCCAGCACTCTGCGTGTGTCCTCATCTAAAAAGGGAGTTTTTCAGGCCATGTAGATTCCCCTCATCTTCTTAGCAGAGGCTTTTTTGTCTTCAAAAGGCAGTTGAGCCAAGTCCACTCAGAGCTTAGACCACAGCCAATCTCTTAATGCTTGTGTTTGTGTCTGTTTGTATCGGAGTGTGTCTGTATAGGCTCAGCTAACCGGAGGGAAATTCTCCTTAAAGCATTTTTTCTGATTTCGTCTCGTGAATTTAGCATACAAAGCTACATTTCCCCACATCCACATTAATAAATTGCCTTCACTTGTCCCCATTTCCCCTTCCTCTTCCTTCAATCTCTTTATAGTCTCATCAGGGGTATTTATAGCTTTATAGTCTCACATATACCAACCTCTGTCATCCATATCTCTCTCACTCCATCATTTTTTTTTTCCAGCCAGCTCTCTGGCGGAGTTTGGGAATTGCTCTTTAGAAGGCACTGTGAAGAATCCCATTTCTCTGAGCGTAACGCTTATTAGGGTCCCATCTGCCCTTAGGGTACTTATGAATGTGGGGGGTGTTTGGGTTGTCGTGGGTAGGTAAAGGAGGGGAGTGAGGGGGAGAGCTTTGTCATGCTTGTGTGTAAGTGGATGTGGGTGCCACTGGGGTCTTGTGCAAGGTGGGAAGGGGCTTTTAACACTGCAGAGCACACACTGAGCAGCTGGTGTGTCTAAAGTAGGGGAATGACACACAGACCTACCCGGAAAGACGGGCGTGTTGAGCGTACGTGCGTGTCTCCGGTTGAGAGAGGGAACGGAAATGATCCTTCATCCTTCTGTCTGCATGGCAGGCAGCTAGGCAACAGCAGGACTTTCAAACAACTTGCAATTTTTTTTTCCTCCCTTGTGTTTTAAATCAAGGCGAATGATGGTTAATGGGTGTGTGAGTGTGTGTGTCTGTGTGTTGAGGGGGAGGGAGAACTTGGTGGGTTTCTTGTGATTAGCTGCATGTCAGTAGTGTGCTGCTGTGTTATTTAATGTCTCTGTCTGTAATGGAGCGGTGATTGGCCACTTAATCAGAGGTCAACAGGGGCACATCCAGATCTTTCCTTTCCTTTCTCCTCTCCTCTCCTCAGTTTGTGCTAAAAGGAAAAAGTCTGCTGTTCAGTATCTATCTTCATCCCGAAAACATATGCAGACACACACAAACACGCACAGCAGGGGTAGTAATCCCTGTTTCTGCTCACACACACTCTTGGAGCACAACCATCGCAAAGAGTGAAAGAATGAATTCTGCCCTCATCCACCCTTTAATTCCTCCACCCATCCTCAGCTCCAGGACTTAATTCTTACTTCTCCTCCAGAGGCTTTGACTGGGAGCATCCAAACACAGTAAAGATTCTGTTCTCGCCTTGGATGCAGGTCTTAATCAAGGGCTGACAGGCTCGTCTTGGCTTGCTTTGTGTGTGTGTGTGTGTGTGTGTGTGTTTGTGAGTATGAAGTGTGCAATGGGCGCATGCTGATGGGAAGCCAGCCGTATTGCTCAGGTATTACTCCCTTTTCTGCATGGGTCACAGTGGGGTCACACTCCCAGTCTCAATCAGCACACAGCTCGCACATACACTGATCATTCTTGCTCTGGCAGGCTTTCTGATTGCACAGGAGGAAACCTGGTTTATCCGCCAGGTGTATGCGGCGTACGCTACAAAATGCCACCAGACATCAGTCGCTGAAGAGTGGGGAATCGTTTTAAATGAGCGCCATGTGTGAAGTAGCGAGACGAGGTCTGGTCTAATGTGGCAGATGTACCTGCATGTAATTAAGGTTAGATTTAAGTGTATGAGCTCACACACGCATCAAGTGTGTCGGCGTGTGTGTGTTTCAAGCCTCTTACCTGCTGCTGACCAGATGGGCTCAACAGCCGACCTCACGCTCACCTCTCCCCGCCACTCTGCTTAGATTAGCTGGTGAGCTGAGCTTTATAATGGACACATCAGCCCCCACCCTCTTCCCCTACAACACCCAATCTTTGACACACACACACACACACACACACACACACACACAGCCCTGATTCTTTATGTAGGATATTTAGGATGACGATATGCTGTTTGTGAATGTGTGTGTGTGTGTGTGTGTGTGTGTGTGTGTGTGTCGCTGGTTGGGCAGCACCCATGGCCTGCTGTTTATGAGGATTATGAAAGCAGATGGACAGCCATGCTGACTGGTGAGGGTTCATTAACTCTGGGTGCCTCTGCTCTGACTCCACCGCTGCTGTTGCTCAGCTTCACTTGCCTCCAATCCGCTCAGCAACAAGAAGTGTGTGTGTTTCTGTATTTGTGTGTGTGTGTGTGTGTGTGTGAAAGAGAGAGATTAGGTACAGCAGGTAGGGAAGGCATCTCACACAAGCAAATAAAAGCTATATAGATGTTTATTGATCGGGGATAGATGTGAGCTTGAAGTTACTGCTTGATTGGAAGCAGTGCAGTGGCTGTTGATTTTCGGTTGTTGTGCTCTGTGGCGTCATTATGTTAAACTGCATACAAATGAAGTTAAATTGTACTGACATATTCCTTGTGTCGTTTAGTGTCAAAGAAGAGATGTTGTACATGAAAAGCAGCGAGAGAAACATGTTTCACGTGATCGCATTGGTACCGGCTGAAGAGTTATGATTTAGCATGATGCAATATGCTCAGCAGAGGACCATTTCTATGGCATTTCAGTGCTTTGCTGGGGGAGATGAATAGGTATAGTTATAGTGGGTCATTAAACACTGAGCAGTGTCTCTCTGCCTGCGTCTTCAACCTTCACGCTGCAGCCAGCCTCTGCCCTCCTCTTACATGACTTAATAAAAGAAACATGGATCACGCAGGGACAGACAGACATACCTGCGGAGAGCCAGACAGACAGAAGGAAGGGCAGATTCCTAGGCAGATGGGTTGTTTGGAGCCCCTTGGAGGCCTCGGCGCCATCAGACAGACAGAGCAGTAGTCAGTCACACAGTGTCATGCAGGGTTGGAAGGGATGTGACTCAGAGTAAAAACAGAAGGGAAAAAAGTTCAACAGGGCAGGGACATAGGGCTGCATCTAATGATTATTTTCATTACAAATAATCTGTTTATTAGTATTATTATTATTAAATAATAGTGTGTAAGATTTAAGGGGATCTATTGGCACAAATAATGGCAGAAATGGAATATAATATTCATAAGTATGTTTTAATTAGTGTATAATCACCTGAAAATAAGAATTGTTGTGTTTTCGTTGCCTTAGAATGAGCCCTTTATATCTACATAGGGAGCAGGTCGTCTTCCACAGAGCCAGCCATGTTGCACCACCATGTTTCTACAGTAGCTCAGAATGGACAGACCAAACGGACAAAAGGTGCCTTTCGTGTTTTTCTTGAGTTTCACGCTTGGAAGGGGAGGGTGAGGGGAGGCATTATCAGTTGGTTGCAATCTGCAACCTCACTGCTAGATGCCACTAAACTTACACACATGGCAAAAAAACGCTCATAACTATTTTCCAGAGTCCAGCGTGTCATCTTTAAATTATTGTTTTGCCCAAACAACAGTCCAAAACTGAAGATATTCAGTGTACGATAGTGTTACAGGAGGTTATTTGCCAAATAATTTCTTGGCCAGTCACAGTCATTTCCTGGAGTCTCTGCTGGTTGCCTGGTAACCTCACGGTGACAACAAGACTCCAGGAAGCTACTGTGCTTGGCTATGAAATAGTCCAACATATAACCCCCATAATACCACAAAATGTCGTTTTTACACTTCGGTTTTTGTAAGGTTTGAACAAATAATATAGAATGGGTCAATTAGTGAGCTTTAGAGGTGCTAGAAAGCAGATTTTGTTAGCAATTCAAAATCTTCATTGATTTTTATTATTTTTCTCGTAAGTCCAGACAGCAGGACGCTGTGGGTATCTCAGTTAGATACAAATAAAATCAATGATACCGTGGAAACAAATGACAATTGAACATGGCACACAGTATAAGGCTAACAGAGGTATCTCACATCTATTATATTTACATTAAACATATGCACCGCACCCAAATATCCTTTTCTTGGTTTACTTGGAATATGCTCTATGGATGATTTATGGGTAAAACAATCTGCCAAATGTACATGCTTCACCTGTAATTGTCCTACACTGTCCAACGCTTAACAGAAGTCAAGAAGTCACCTCCTGTCAATTAGACAAATGACGTTAGTCATTAGTTAGAAGTTAGAGCAGTGTGACGAGTCAATTGGGCTTGAAACCCAGTTTCTGATCAAGGAAATAATAATCATAATAGAATTAAGGTAAAGAACCTAAATTTAAGCTATTTATAGCATGTGGTGACATTTCTAAAAGTTGATGGCAAGACAACAAACAAGCTACAAATTCACAATTTTGAGTTTCTTCTACCTTTTAAAGAACAGATATCAATCCTCTTGTCTAACTCTTGCAAGACTATAAAACTTTATGAACAACGCAAAGATCCTTCAGATTACCACCTCAACATAGCTTCAGAAGCAATGGGAAATCATTAAGAGGTACAGCACCTTTCTGGTGTTTTGCCCCTGGGGCCTGTAGAGTGTGCCCTAAAAAATACTTTTTATAGAAAAATATTGGAGTTTTACAGTGGAACAGAGACAGATTGTAACTTCACTGCCACTCTTAAGCCCTTTGCGAGGAGGTGAGGGAGTCTTTTGTAAGATTTAGGCTAGGAGACTGTGAATGGCAGAAGGAAATAGAACATTTATGTGTGCATGTCACTGTCCACCCACGTCTCTTGTCAATGCCAGTGTGTGTGTGTGTGTGTGTGTGTATGAATGCCTGCATATGTGCACGTGGTCTGGTAAGTGTGTGTGCTGAGATGCTGTCGCTCACGGCGCCCCTCTTTATGCTCTTGTGAGCGTGAGTTTGTGAGTGACAGTTATACAGTGATGTGAAGTGTGTAAATCTCCTTCCGTCTAAAGCTCTCAGCAGTGGGCCTTACATTAGCACAACAATTTACACATCTGTCCTGAGGCGAAGAACAGGCAACTCGGATAAAAGTCTCAAGTCAAAGAGAGACTGTATATGTGTGTGTGTGTGTGAGAGAGAGAGAGAGAGAGAGAGAATTTGGTAGAGGTAGGAGAGACTCTGTAAACAAGAGACAGAGGAGGTTTATTAAAACCCCACCACCACTCACCATCCTTTTGTCCTTCTATTCTTTGTGTCCCTCACCTCCTCTCCTGCTCTTTCAGTCAGAGGAGCGATTACATGCCTCTGTCTCTCTTGTCTTTCATCTCTCTCTGTGAAGACAAGGAATGAAGGTCTTCTGTGGCGTGTAATTACACAGAGACATCCTGGATGAGGGCGTCTGTCTCCACAAACAAAAAAGCAACCACCTCTCCCCCTAAATACCTCTTGATAGGGGGAGATCTAAAAAGAGTCATTTAACTGCCTTTGATCCACCACAGGCCTCTTGTCTTTACCTGCCACTTATGAAGGGCTAATAAGTACAATCACAAGTCTATTTATTTCATTAGAAGCACTGACACTAACATATGCGTGGCTCAGCTCCAGCACTGTGGGAATGATATACACAGCTCCCCCATTCATTTTAAGCACAGTCATAATCATGACACATTTACAGGCCGCTGCTCCAGTCTTACCCATGAGTCATATTGCTGAATGATTATGGAAGGGCGGGTTTTTATGGGCTTTACATTGGTATTGGCTCAACCTCTAATTGGCCCAAAGCACATTTGCATTCTGGGAAGATAATAATGGGGCTCTTTGGAGGCACTTAAAACGAGAAAGTCATTGCACTCTGACTTAATTCCGCCCATAGAAGTGCTGATGTCTCCAGATGGCTTTTTTACTGAGTGTGATATGGCCATTTTGTGTCCATGATCATACACTTACACAATACTTTGGGAATAGCTAACTTGCTAGCAATGCCGCTGGTGTCTTGTTTTCCATTTTTGCATTATAATGTTTTATTGCTTCTTATTTTATGCTATCAAACTGAAGAGAAATGCAAATAAACCAAGCCAATATGGCATGCTTCCAGAATAGGTGTTGAAACTAATAGGTTCGTCCTGAATCTAGTTGGCAAGTGTTGCATGCCATTAGAGATTTTTCTTTTTTCCTTCACCTTTTTTCTGTTGATTTCTAAATGTGTATTTCTGTGTTGTGTAGAGGGAAGCAAAGGGAGGTCATACAGTGCAGTTTGACATTCTGCAAAGGTCACAGAGGTCAAGCAGCTCTCTGTTTGAGAACTGGAGTCGGCCTGAATGTGTTTAACATGTCTTTTTACTTGTGTAAATCCGCCCCTATTCATTGAGACTTAACTATTTCTCTGAACTCACTGGGAGATGAAGTGAGCGTTCTGGTGCAGCTCAAACAGACTCGGCATCAGACAATAGACCAGGGTCTTCTATTGCACTTAGCTGAAGCTGCTGAATAGACTCTGAATAGACCTGGAGTGGTGCGGCCATGCAGCTGCTGGACAATAGCCTGCTCAGCAGAAAGGCAGCCGGTGACCTCAAGGTCTGCTCCAGCCCTGTCCACTCTGATCCCTGAACCCTCACCACACAGAGTCAGCACTGGGAACATCACAGCAGAAGCCGAGTGAAGTAAACTGAGCAAATCAACCAAAATCACAGTTTGGAGCTGTGAACTTTGTAATACAGTACAGCCTCTGGTGGCTGGCATTAAAGGAATAGTTTGACACTTTTGGAAATACCCATATTCACTTTCTTGCTAAGAGTTACATGAATAATGTAGGCTAAATATGAAGCATGAGCCAGCTTGTTATTAGCTTAGCTTAACATAAACACTGAAAACAGGGAGAAACAGTCATCTGGGCTCCTTCCAAAATTTACAAAAATTCACCTTCCAGCACCTTTAAATTTAACTAACACATTATATCTCTTTTGTGCAATCAAAATACAAACATAAATATAAAGGCAACAAGTTGTGGTTTTACAGGGATGGAACTATTTCGTGGCTGGGTGCCGTAACTTCCTGGAGTCTCCTTGTCCTTGTGCATTTGCTGGCCGTACCAAATTCCTTTTAATTTTGGCTTAAGCTGGAATTGTTATAAACAAAGTTCTGTGTCCTGATGTTAAGATATATTTTTGATTTGGCAGTGCAATTTTACTGTTTTCAAGTAAAAATAGGTGAACTGATATCACAGACCCACCGCCTTGCTCTCTCATACTCTCAATTCCTGTGCCAGTTGTTCCTCATCTCTCAAATTGCATACTGTAGACAAGGAGACTTGTGGAAGGCGTTGTGTTTACACAATGACTAAACTATACATTTGTATGGGTTCAAGGTCCTTGTCTAACTGAGTGGCAATATGTTCTCGTAAATCTGGACTCCATTTAGAAATGAATTTACTCAATTTGGCTTCTTGACTGAAGATGTTCAGGAATCCATCCCAAAATAAACATCACTCTCACACCCAAAATCAAACACAACTTTATACAAATCCCACAGCCAAGAATGAAAACATCCACACACAAGCAATGTGGCTCCCCTCACTGCATTTTATCACAAACGGCCTCCCCCATCCCCATTTGTGTTTATTCTGGGGATTATTCTGACCTAATCTCTTTAGAGCATAATTCAGATTAGAATTTATGTTATTATTATTGCTATGTCCATTCCCTACAGTCCTGCTGGGATTTCCTGACTGCCGTAGTGCTCCTGTGTTTGGAAAATTGATTAAAACTGCTGACCACTGCCCTAGATAGCGCAGTCTCTGGAAACTGGATGAAAACATAAAAGCAAACACAAATGATACAGTGCTGCATTTTCTAAAAACATGTACTCTCTAATAGAGTGGTGGCAGTACATGCTGAGCACAGAAGAATCCTCCTTTCATGCATTTATCCTGCATTGATCCTACATTAGAAGAGCTGGGATTTTTTAAAATTCATAAATGTTTAACAGGCTACTGAAACACAAGATTTGCTTCAACCAACCAGTTAAATTGAGTTTGCCTTTTAACTTCCATAAAGAGAACAAAAAAAAAAAAGAATTACCTGAAGCAAAAGGCTGCATGCATGCAGTTAAAGCGCCATCTGTATTTGTGTTGCCATATTGGCGTGAAAGTTGCTCAACAATTTGATATTCAGACGATATGTTTATTCTGCATTTTTAAGATAGTGTTTAAACACCATCTGCCTTTTACCTCTGTCTCTAAGCTAAGAAATCTGAACCAGAGAACCCTTGAACAGATTACAGTGTATGTGTAAAAATCACAGTGAGCGAAGATTTTTAAAAAAAGTCACTCCCATTCCTTCATTATATTTGAAGCACAGACTGTAATTTTCTAGGTGATTTGCCAAACTCCCTTTATAATGCCTCATACTTGTACAATAATAGCTTATCATCGTCTCAATTTATTTGGCTATTGTGTCAATTGAGCCAATGACCGTAAAGTCTACTCCTCTTTATATTTTGTACTTTCCTGCATAATCTGTCACTGCTTTGTTTTCAACCTCATTAGAGAAAGTAACATTTGCACAAAAAAAGAGGAGAAAGGTGAATACATTTTTGGAACTGTAAGCACATACATTAACTTTTCACTGGCACAAAACATACACAAGGTCCCTCAGTCCCAGAAATACATGACCTGCACTTTACATAAATAAATAATAATATATTTAATTTGTACCGCACTTTTCATTCATAGTGAAACTCAATGTGCTACAGTATTAATAAATCCTTCCAGTGCTCCCATTTTCTTGCTTGTTTTTCTCAATTAAGATGAATTATAGAATTGCATTGGGGAACAGGGACAAGGAGCGCTTATTGTGATGTTACCCTGAGGCACTCAGTCAATGAGTTGGAGAAAGAAACAGAGTGCTGTGGATATTTTTGGTCTCTGTGCCTCACACCCCTCAGATTCCTAATGGACCACACGATATGCAACTTAAGTCAAACATATGAGAGCCTGTGCGTGTGGTGAAGGAGAAGTAGAAGGAGGGAAGAAGAGGAGGTGAAGCTTGGGTTTATTGCTCATATGTGGAGGCGGAGGAGATGAAGGAAGTGAGACAGGGGAGGCGCGGGGGCTTTGTTTGTGCTCGCTGTTGGGGACTTGAAGATAGACTGGGCTGCAGTGTACATTTCATTACTCTGTTATCCCCCAGAGGCCCAGGTGTGTGTCGCAGCTCCTTCTGTGGGCAGCAGAGTGCCAGATGATTAGATGAGCTGCACCTCAGTAAATGGATGCTATTGAAATGGATGCTATTGATCTCCACACCTTGTTATATGGAACACCTCAGAACGTGATGAGTCTAAGACAAGACGGCATGATGAATCTCACACTGTCCAAAATTGCCTCTTCTGCTCAGCTAACTTTCTCTCTTTTTCATCTTCTCACTCTCACTTAAGTACACAGGTAGCTTCACTTCATCCTGTCAACTCGGCTCTCCTGTGTCTTTCTGTACCCCTCTCCTTCTGTTTTTCTTCCTCCACTGATTGCTTTCAGTGTCTCCACAGCCATTAAAGTGATTGGAGACTGTAATGTATATTAATGTGCTTTTACTTTTAGAGCAGTTTTGTTCTGTGCATGCTATAATATTTCATGGGGAGAAAAACACAGTAGTGAGCCTATATGTTGGGTAATTAAATTGTGATCTGTAGTTTTTCTACATGCAGAATAGTCACATTCTCTGCATTGAGTGGGGTCACCTATGAGGAACTTATCACAGATGGAGTTGAGGGGTCAGGGGTCACAGAAAGGTGAGGCCATGGCACAGGCTGACAGACCTTTAATGGCATGTGCGTTCAGCCTTTATTGCTGTGCTTGTTTTATCAGTGTAGCGTGAGGTCTTAGTGCAGCAGAACCATGAGGGTATTATAATATTGAGCAGTGGAGCCTGGGATATGGAGTTAACAAAAGGCTGCGACCTCTGACCTACAGATTTGCACTGGATAATTTTCAGTGTTTTGTATTGATGTATTATGAGGGCACCAGTGTGAGCTATGATTACAGAACTAAACCTCAACATGAATCTTAAATGTTATTTACCAGCCTCTGTACGCCGTAGAGTTGATAATTTTTTTGCCTCATGCATATTTGTAGAGAATCTGCACACACAGCTTCTCATTTTATTCACATCAATCATTTTCTGTTTGCTTTTTCGTCTGGTGTGTTAACTATTCAAACAGCCTGTGTTGAATATCATGTGCTTCATAATGCTAACAGAGTAGCATTGAATACCTCAGATTGTTTCTCCGGTCGGCCACCCAAACACCACTCACCTACATGTTCTCCAGCACAGACCTTACATCTTTTACGCTCACTGCACATACACACACACACCAAAGCTGGTTCTTTGTTGTTGTAGAAATGGAAGTTGTGAAGTCAGTCATGCTGAATAGATTGTAAATTGTAGGAAAGATATAAACACCTTTATGTTAGCAGCTGGCCATTGTGCTTCACAAATGACCCAACTGACCACTGGCATATGAGGGTCAGGCTGTTCTTTTCTTACGTTTTCCAGCACTGTTTGGCTGTCGAGGGCCTGCGCTGTTGTTGCTGTGTGGGCCATCAGTATTAGGAAGAATGAACCAAGAGACATCTCAGGGGAGAAATTAGAAAGTTTAGAAACTTTACTTTTACAATACATGCATGTTTTGAAATATATACAATCAGTCAAACTCTATTTAAAGCTGCTATAATCAATATTTTTTATATTAACAGACAACCAAATAACTACAGTATGTGTAATGGGGAAGCTCTACAGATCATTTTAGCTTCTTTTAACTTATTGAGAGTTTACTGTTTTGGTTCACTCTGCCGGCTTTTAGCAGTGTTGTTTCCAGATGCAGCAAGCAGCTGTTTCCATCTAAAAAGCTTTAAAAACCCCACTGTTCACTATAATCAGATAAATGATGTTAGCAAATAGCGGGTGACCACAGTGTTGCATTTAGCAGATTTTGATGCCAGATCTTTCCCTCGGGAGTTAGCGGAGAGCAAAACAGAGCCTAAAGAAGAGTGAATAATGGACTTACATTTATCAGGTGGCCAGAAAATCGACGCAAAGCTAATGTTGCTTTGTATATGCTAAGTGCTTGTTTGTGCTATCCCCAAATGACCAAAAAATCTGATTATCTATTTATTTACAGTCCAGTGAACATACAGGAATTGGTTTTGATGATTTTGGTGATGTACTGACTGTGACACTACATATAATTTCTTCAAAATAATTTCTTCAAAAGGACTTCAAACTGTCCTTTTTTGTTGTAATTTCCCAAATCATCTGTTTTCTTTACTAATTTTGAAATGGGTACAAGTAGCTAAGTGCTGTCTGGTACTGTAAGGCCCTATGGATAAAAGTGTCCACCACATTTGATAGATATCAAATGAATGCTTAGGTACAGTATGTGTAGCTGAAGGAAGTGGATTGTTGCAGGAGTGTATGTGTTACAGTACAGTAGGTAGGTACAGTGGTTCATTTTATTGCAGTGTGAGTCTTTGATGCTGCGTCTTTGGGCGGCGTCAGTGCTTTAAGCTCAGAATTCTCAAAGCGATTATACAAAATTAATCTACGTGAAGCAGAATAATCCAAAATACTAAAGGGGAGATGGGCTTCTCTGTTGTATGTGTAAATGTGTGTGTGGCTTCAAACCCCCATACATCATCTATACACATTTCATAGATTGCCCCATAAATCCCACACGGAGTAAAATCTAATCAGATCATGTAGTCTCCCATATGCTGCATGTGTGCTCTTGTTAATGCTGTTTGTGTGTAGATCCAGCCTATACACAAACAGCTCCAGTCCCTACTTGTCATATTTTTTTATCCATCAGACTGTATTATCCAACATAGTGATGGATTAAGCAGATGACTTGTTTCTACCTTGTCACATTTAAGACAAAGGAGCTGCAATAGTTGGATCCTGGATGTGTAAATTTTGTTTGTTACTTTCACCCAGTTCTGTCTCTCCAGGCCTCCGTGTGTGTGTTCATTTATCTAGTCTCAAAGCAGAGCGCTTTCTTCAGCTTTTCATCCTTAAGTAATCAATATTGGTCTTATGAATCCAGGTCATCTTGGCTCCTGTGGCTTCTCTGTCTCCCCTTCTCTCTCCCACTCTGTCTTGATCAATCTCTTTGAGTCTTTTTTCCTCTCTTGCTTGTACTCTCTCTTCATCTTTGTCTTCTTCCTCTCTATTCCTGTCTTTTTTTTTCCTGTCTTCACGTTCTGTCTTCTTCCTCTCGCTCTCCCCTCCTGAAAAATTACTTTGCCCATCTGGACAGAGCCCTGCATGGCCGTTAAACTATTAGTCCTCGTGTGGCAGTGATTAAAAATAGATCAGAGAGTCAGAATTAGTCAAGACTTTTCTTCCTCTTCAGCCCCCTCTTCTCTATTGGCTCATGTTAGAAATAGACATAAGATTGAAAGTGAAAAGTTAGTAACAAAATGTCCCAGGATTCACATTTTTTTCTGAGCCTGTGTGTGTGCTTGTGTGTGTGTGTGTGTGTGTGTGTGTGTGTGTGTGTGTGAACAGTAGTGAGTGTTTGTCAGTGAGTATGTGTACCGCCTGCGGGCTGCGGACCTCCTCGCTGGGTGCTGTCTCATGTCGAGCGGTGTGTTTGAGAGGCTTGTCGAGGTAAAGCTCCTGTCAGCGCCTGGCCGGAGGGAGTGTACTGATGAAAGGCCTCTTCATCATCCTAATGGGATACACAAACCTCTTAACCAGTACTGCTGCCATGGCTTCAGCTGGGTGAAGCTGAGGAGAGGGAGAGACAGAGAGGGAGAGCAAGAGAGGGAGTACTGAGTGACTAGCCAGGCCACACACACCAAGGACCACACTGAAAACATACACAAATGCACAGGTCAGAAAAATGTACAGTGTAAACAAAACAATGCTGTTGGGAGTCCGTGCAGAGGAGGAGTCGTGACTCCGGGCTGCCTCGGGTTTGTGAGCGGTTCAGTGGGCTAGGGCCATTAGGATCTAGGACAGAGTTAATGCCCTGCTGTCCACTGGAGCCACAGATATGTGCCCCCTCATTCAGCTGGCATCAACCCAAAGCAAGGAGACCAGAAATATGTCGACTTATACTTTCAATCATGTCTTTCCCTTTGATTTGCTAGGTGCATTTGAATACAGCATATAAAAAGATCAAAATGGAAATACCAGAAATAGAAAGACATCAAAATGTAACAAAAAAAATCTCCTTGATTGCTTTATTGATGAAGCAGAGTTCCAGTTTCAGAGAGCAGCTCTTTTTAAAGTAGGACCTCTTCACACCTGCACATTTTCACACCTGGAAGATGCCCAGAACAAACACAATCTGACCTGTTGGCCACTGAGCAGCTCTACTGGACCAGTGGGTCTTGCATAAGAGTAACTTTTGCCACAATACAATGTCACCCAGCATGACGCTGCATGACGCGGCAAGTGCACATTCCTGGTTGTAACATGAATGCTGCATTTCTATTGTTTATCTTGCGACTGTCTGGACAAAACTGACTGAAAAATCATTTGCCGCAATGATAACTTTCCAAAGTTGTAAAATCTTGTCTCAGAGCATTATAAACTGCTACTCAAACTGGATTTCCTGGATTATACTTTATGTGTCACCAGTGCCTGAAGCAGGGATTAAGACATACTGGAGTTACTAACGTTATTAATACTCAATTAATTGTATAAGATTGTTGCATCTTCTGCAGTTTTCAAATAACAGTTCAGTCAGCCATCTAACGTGGAATAAATTGTTATGTAAATGTAGAATATGTACAGCATTAATGGCTCTGACCTTGTTGCACCTAAGGAAACATCAAGCTCAGCACAGCAGGGAGTGGGGAGCAACATTACTAGCTGCCCCCCAAAGGGCAAGGTTTATTCAGAGTCTACAGGTGAATACTGGGGTGGAGGTGGGGCTCTTAAAGTGCTGTATGGGCAGCAGCTGCTGCTGTTGCATCCACTGTCAGAACACACAATATTTCACATTTTATCATGAAAACCTTTTTGAAATGTGTTCACTTGGATGGAAAAATACTTTTTTGAGTTTTGTCTGACTCCTGAGGAGTTCCACATGAGTTGCTGGATCAAGGGAGTTTGCTTGACAATGTGATTTGACCCAGGCCGGAGGAGGACACGCGGTCAGAGTGTGGATCAAAGCACCAGTCCGCTGCAGGGGGTGACAGAGGGAGGAGAGAGTGAGAGGTGAAGAAGAAGCCAGAGAGAGATCGGGAAAGATTCTCTCATCATTATTGTCACCGTGTCACACACTCTGGCCACTCAGTGTCACCATTAGTCTGTGCTGGCCCTGGGCGTCTGGCGGTTGACACTCTGCCTCTCCTTCCATCCATCCATCTCTCCCTGTTTCAGCTTATGCACACATACACAAGCACTTTTCTCTCTCACTCGCAGCCGTCTATTATATTCATCTATGCCAAGGGGATTTTCATCATGCTCTCTTCATCACAGCTCTCCATCACCGCCACCCCATGCCAGTCCAGTCATATTTGTAACGTCTGGAGACAGACTAGAACTCACAAACACAACAACAAACACAATCTCATTCAGGTAACATTAGTTTACTTAGAGCTCAGACATAAAAAAAGACAGGCAAGGGGTCAAATCCAATAGGGGGCAGGCAAAGGGAATCAAAAATAAAGAAAGCAGTCAAAAGGTCAGGAACAGGCAGACAGGAATGACATACTGGAAAGCTAGGCGGAGAGGGAATGCAACTGGACCAGTATATATACACAGAGGGACTAACGAGGGAATTGGATGCAGGTGAGTAGGTGGGCGGAGAAACTCAGGTGAAGGGAATGAGGTAGTAAGAGGCTGGAGGGAGCGACTGAAATGACAAGAGAATTGAAAACAGGATCAATGATAAAGCATGGCAGACGAAGTTGTGGCAGTATTGGTCCTGGCCTGAGGCTCTGAGATGTCCTCTTTTCTGCTCCAGCCCAGTGCCCATCCCGTCCCCGGGTCAAGGACACGGTCCATAGCTACAGTGAAAAACTTTGACATCAGGCAGGAACCAGATCCTCATGAATGATTGATGTGCGAATGCTGACTCATCACACTGGGGAAAGAACCAATATTTTGACCTGAAACATAACAAGATTTACATTTTTAGAGAAGAGAAGAGATGCACAGGCCACCCAGGCAGCAGATAACTTTGCAGGGATGCTACTGGTCCCTTTGTGCAATGCAGAGTTATCAGCTCTCACTGTTTCACAATCTGTTAGCAGCAGAGATTGCCAGATATGGAAAAGTTGGCTTGGCCTAAAGTGATAGTCTGCGAGATGCTTGCGCTTTAGTTATTACTTTTATGTTTTGGTTCTGCACTGCACTGAGATTACCTGGCAGTCAAACAGTGTGGTGTATTTTCCCTCCCTATCTCGAACTGCACATTTCCTTCTGAAGTTTGACTTCCTCTGGGGATTTTTTTTCTTGCTTGCTGTGGGATTGGATAAACAAAATGTATCAGAATAACTTAGAAAATAGCAAAAATGGACCCTTATTTCTGACAATCATGAGATGATAACAAGTCAATCCAGATTTGGTTCACTGAAGCATGCGGATTGGATGGAAAGCTCTGAGCGAACAGGTATTTTTCTCCACTTAGCCCTTCCTGCTTCCTTTGGCCTGATTTGAGCAAGTGTGTCCAAGCTGGGGCGGGGAAGGAAATTTATTTTGAGAGAATGATGAAGTGAGGCATAAAGGGAGTGAAGGAAAAAGATCAAAAGGATAAAACAGACATTAGCTTCCGCACAGGACTACTTAAGCTTACAAGACCCCGACATTTTGTGGGGTGAGGAGATTGAATCTCACCTCGATCTTCTTCCTCTCCATTAGTCTTCCTCTGCTATCTCCCCATCGCCTCTCGTCATATATCCCCTCCAACATGGATTTTCTGCCTATTAGTGCCCTAATCTTTTTTGTCCATTGTCTACCTCTCTGTCTCTTCCCTCCCTCTGTCTATTTCCGTCTCTATCTTTCTCATTTTTATTGTAATGTCTAGTTAAATATGTTTTTCGTAAATTCTGGTTAACAGGCTTAATATCATCACCAATAAATATGTAATTTTGTCAGTCCTTCGGTACGTTTTGCCAATGTTTTTGCTTGTAGCCTATTTTCATAGTAATGCACTTTCATCATTTAAAACATATATTGAACAGTGCATTTCAATATTTTTTGGCCAAATTTCCAAAGCTCACAAACCATGTCTCCTTCCCTCTCACATACACACACAAAGGCTAGCCTACAGCATGTTGCTTGTTGTGTACTGCATATCTAGGGATTTCTCTGATGCAAGGGGACGCAATGAAGCAACAGAGTGACGCCAACCCTGCTGTGTTTGTGTGGGGTGTGATCATGCATCTGCGCATGCACATGTTTGTTTTTTCAAAATCTCACTTTCTTCGTCCATGTGTTGTCATCTCCATCACAATGACTTGGTAACAGTTATTTGTGAAGGGGGATGTCAGCATCAGTGTGTCATATGCTGTACACATTTATGACAGCGAGGTCTGCTCGTGTCTTCGTATATACCGTCTAACCCTCTGTTTCTGTGTGTGTGTGTGTGTGTGTCTGAGTGTGTGAGAAGTCATGCTTGTGGCCCGTCGATCCGCTGTCAATCCGGCTCATCTCCTCATCTGTTCATTAGCATGACAGAGGAGCTCTCCTGCCAAAGCAGTTAGTCACAAGAATCAGCCCCTGTCACAACACATTACAGCAGCAGGCATCTCTAATAGCACTGGCAATCCTGGCAACCATAGCCAATACCCACAGTACACACAAACACACACACACACACACACACAGACCAATCAAGAGTTGCACTTGATCTGCACCCAGGGAGTGTTTCTGTGTCTCCCTCCATCTCTTCCTCCCTCGCTCTTTCCATCCACATATCCTCCCTCCTTCCTTCTATCCCCTCTAGCATGGCTACCCACTTACAGCAAAGCTTACAGCCTTGTCATTAATCTCCCTCTTTCCTCCCCATCTCCCTCCATCTTACATTAGTTTAGGTCACCTGTACTTACCCTTTCATCTCTCCCATTTTCTTGTCTTTTCCCTGAAGTTCTCTCCCTGACTATCTCTATTTCCGACTCCCTTCCTCCCACTCTCTGTCTTCATAATGCTCAAAGAGATTGAGACTTTTCATTTTTAATCCATCCGTCTTCCCCCGCGATGTTTTAGTTTCTTTCTCCAGCTCTTTAAGGCCCCCCCCCCCAACACTCTCCTCTCTCTTCATTATCACCTGCTCAGGGTGTCTGATGTGATTTGTACAGGAAGTTTGATCCGGCCGTCTTCCTGTCTATGGGGAGCCGAGTTGTCATATCAAATAATAAAAAACACATATGTTGTGACGCCTTTTGCCAACTCTTCTCACAATCACAGTTCATGCCTCTTGACTTAACACATTGTCACGTGACAGGACTGCAAGACAACATTTATAAAATGTACTCAAATTTTCAACAAAAGAGCATCTTGAAATTCTGAGAGCTTGAATGGACAAACTGTAAATGAGTCCCACGCTGAATATGTGCTTGGAGACAAATGAAAGAGTAGCAGCGACTCAGACTCTTGTTTGTTGCAACAATTGAGGGTGTTTGGTCGAGGGACATGTAATTTGACTGTCTGTGTGTCTCCAATCTTACCGGAATCCCAGCCTGGGGTGGACTTACTGGTTTTCTCGAGGTTTGTGTATGTGTGAGGTCATGTACTCAACACCACCCTTACTTTGTGTGTGTGTTTGTGAGGGAGACAAAAGTGGGGTGAGAAAGAGCAGGGATTTACCTGTAAGGCAGGAGCTGTCAGTATGTCTTGTCTCAAGGAGTGGCCATCAGGACTGATTGGCATTTGACAGCAGTCCCCCCCTCCCCCTACCAATACACATATAAACATGTCTGCAGTTGTGGTAGTAGTATCAGTCCCTCCAGAAAATCACAATCTTGCGATCGCTATAATTAATGCAAATTCAACCAATCTCCACAATAATTGTGGGGCTTGCAATTTTGCAAAATTCCCACTTTTTCTCTGCATTACAAGTGCTACTAGGAAGACTTTGACATCAATATATCATCGTAAATTTAATGTCCATACCTTGTGATGAGAAAGAAAGACGATTGTGATGATTCCATTGATATCCTCTATTTTGTATTGATATTGAGTGGGTCAGATTCACAGGAGTTCTGCTGAAGGCATTATGGCACAAAGTAAACCTGTCCAAACAAAACTTGCTTTATCAACAAAATTAACTCATTTACAGTTGGCAAGGCTCAACCTCAACCTCTCCTCTCATCATCGAAACAAACCCCATGCCGGTTGATCGGAAAAAACTGCAAAACAAAAAGTGACAAGGTTTATGGGAAATGTGGTCTTATCATGATAATTAGGCCACCAATCGTCACACTTTTAATCAAAACAACCAACATGACACATCATCGCAATTTTATCACAAAAAAAAATCACATAAAACTTGCATTGCAATTTTTAAGGTAAAACCACTGCAAAATCAAGCATTTTTGATTGCAACAGTTACAAAAAAATCTCTCCTGGAGGGACTGTAGTATTAGTGGACATAGTAGTCATCAAGAACTGAATAATATGGGTTGTGATTTAATAAATATGGCGTTAATATGCATACTGCAGGACCCTGTCTATTTTTTTAGGAATCCCAATGCACCATACAATTTAACGTCTCTTAATAAGAGATCTGCATGTGCATGATGCCACATCTGCTATTTGTTCTCTGAGTGGTCTCTTAGTGTGCGTACATGTGTGAGTAGTAATCAGTTGGAGGAGCAATGAGAGAGGACAGAAGAGTGACCTGGTGAAGGGAAGGAGAGGTGGAGTGTTGCAGAAGTTGGGAGAGAGGTGGATCAGAGGACAGGAGGAGGGGGGTAAACTCGGCTGTAGCCCCGCCGAGGCAGAGCAGAGTCGATACAAGTACAGTGGGATGGTGGGTGAGGCATGGGGGGGCTAGAGTGGGTAATTACAGGGGCCCAGAGAGGAGAGGCCTGTAATCAGCCTGCCCTCAGGAAGGAATGCAGCTCATCTTCTCATGTAATTACTGCCATTTAAACGGCCCCAGCCTACAAACACTCATCCCACTGTACTGCTCACCTATTCACTATATGTACAAGCACACACATACACACACACACACTCCCAGTCACTGTGAAACAATCAGTGACAGGGAGGGACAGATTTTCAACAAAACTTGCAAAGTGAGGTGGCAAAAGAAAGAGTGATGGAGAGACAGACAGATTACAGACAATGTGTGTGTGTGTGTGTGTGTGTGTGTGCAGTGTGTATCTCGTAGTTAATGGCTGTGTAGACTGCAGACCTCTAGAGGAGCCGGCTCCATGTGAATACCCACCATGGCAACCAGCCACTCTGGGTAGATTTGCGCAACTCTCATCAAGCAGCTGCGCAGTGGTGGAGCAGACAAGCAGTGGCGCCTTACACTCAACACATACAGTTATGTCTACACATGCACACACACTCACACACACAGGAAGGGGAAGAGCCTCATTCTACCATATGAGTTTGACCTCCAAGTAATAGTTGTGACATTGGTCTGTAATTTCGAGAGGATAATAGGACAACAACATTGTCTCACCCACTCTGTCTCCTCTCTGTTCCTCCCTTTCTCTCTCTCTCTCTCTCTCTCTCTATCCCCACCTTCTCTCTCACCCTCACCCTCTCCACCTCTGATAGTGATTGATAGTGCTACTTGTGTACGCCTGTGTTCCCATACAGTAGGTGGTCGCTGGGTCACACACAAACAGCACAGGGCCACTTTTTGATGGGCTATGATTAATGAGCTCTGTGGGGGGGTGGCGCCCCCTAGCTGTGACAGAGCACACGTTTGGCCACGATGTAGCCACCCCCCCTCTGTCTATTCAAATGCACCAGTAGCAGCAGTGGGCTTGCTGCTGCAACACAAGCACAAATCCTCTTAGCGCTCCCACTCACCCAGTCACACTCACCCACACATTCAAAAACACAGTCACAGAATCTCACTCAGAGTAGGCTGTCCCTTGCATACACACTGGGTAAATATAATCCATAGTCTGTTACAAACACACCCGCCAAACCTCTCACACACAGTTTGAATATAGTGTTGGTTCACGTAAAACAGCCACAAAATTCTGCAATATTCTCCCAGTTATCAGTAAAAAACACTGCTGACTGTCACTCTGTCATTGAGTCTTATTTACTGTCTGGAGCCATGAAGTTAGATGGCATGTTTACGTGTGCGTGCGTGCGTACGTGCGTACGTGCGTGTGTGCGTGCATGTGTTTCCCCCCTGGTATACCCTCCAACAGGGCTGATTAAGTGTCATTATAACACCAATGGTTATGGGAAAAACGAGACAGACAGTGTGTCATTTAAAAAAGGGCAGGTCACACTTCATTTACAATTAGAGGGTTGTAGGGAAACACACCTTGCAGCTAAGAGTGTGGGATAACACTCTATTTACAAGCAGATCTGTAAATAGGGTCTTGCAAGCCTCTGCATTTATTTGCAGTGTGTGTGTGTGTATGTGTGTTACTATGTCCTCAGGCTTGCTTTCTCTCCTCCTGCCACCCGGACATGCTGGATGGACAAGCGAAGCATTTCTGTCACTCTGCATCTCCATCACCTGCTCGGCCTTCCCTCTCTGCCAATCTGCTTTCCAGCCTCCTGTCACCTCCCTCTTTCTTCTTTCACACACACACACACACACACACAGACACACACACCTTTTCAGTCCCTCTCTCTGCCTTTCTCTGACTCACATAGATTCCATCTATGTTACTCAGTTACACACTCTTGCACACACACCTCACACAACCAATTACATGCTTGCGCTTGTATCTCGATGAAACAGGGGAGGCTTCGCACTCCACAGAAATAGCCACTCTGCAGGCGTCCTCATTAACATGTTGGAACCAATCAAAGGTGTGACATTTCCACAGCTATGATGAACTTCCAACAAGTTGCAGCGCACAAGTTCTTGAAACAAGCATGCTAGCATGTGTATGTATCTGACAGTGGGCTCACAAGTGAGTGCATCTTTATGTGATTCATAGTAGGCAATATTTGTCTTAATTGTCTTTGGGGTTAAACTGTTTCAGAACTGTTAATGAACTATGAGAAGACTAGGAAAACTTAATTTACAACATTTGTTTGTGTCCTGTTGCATCCAGAGTAAGAAGGGAATACAACAATTTCATCTGTGTGTATAGTACAGCAACAGTTCAAGGATAAGTTAGCTTAGCTTAGCACTCACTCTAGAAAAGGAAAGCGGGCTAGCATAGCTCAGTCATTAGTGAGTTACATCTGTGCCATGTTGAATATTTAACTTAAAATATACAGAAATAAAAATATAACATTGAGTTATGCAGTTGAAGCAGTGTATTAACAAACTGTCTATTAATTTGTCCAGCACCTCTGTGCATCTAGCAGATTTTACCAAGTGCGCTCACTTGCTAATCACCTTGATTTAATTAGCAAAGTAACTTAGCTGTTACATTACATCTGTGATGTAGCAGAGTTTCTTGAAGAAAAGGCTTCACATAGCTAACTCCTTATGAAATTGCTACACATTAAATGCACAAGATACAATGTGTAAGTTGCATTGAAGTGTCTTGCTTTGGCAAAGCTAGGCCAGTTTCTTTCCCTTATCGCCAGTCTCTTAAACTAGGCTAACACATCATGGAGCTGTTGCTGAAGTGGAGGCACGAAGATTAAACTGATATTGTTTTGTTTTTGTTTCTGTTTTTTGCCTGACTCTCGGCAAAATAGCAAGTAAGTGTTTTTCTCCAAGTGCCAGACTGTTGCTTTGGTCTCATCAATCTGTAGTTTAAAGGTCTTTTAATAAAAAAAAAAAATATTGTCAGTTTTGCTAGTTAGAGTGGAAGAAAACTTTCAGAGCTGTAGGCAGAAAAAAAAGGTAAGTAAGAATCATGAAGGACCTGAGGAGGAATGTTTGTGCCTGCCTGTGTTAGAGATGAGGTCTGTTAGTTAGAGAGTCACCATGGTGAGTACAAAGAGACAGGCTGCAGAGCCATGTGGAGCCACCGCAGGTGCACATCTTGGTGGTAGTATCAAAATATCCAAACAAGAACTTTCAAGGCCAATGTGTTGAAGGCATTAAGAGACAGTACACAGTGTTGGATCTGTGTCGCTCATAGCAGGACGTCAGATTCTGCTTCCTGCCTCCTGTTGCCTCACAGCAACCATAATGAAATGAAATTATGGCGTGTTTGTTAGTCCCTGGTGAATTAACAACATTTCCTATTAAAAGATGACCAAATTTCCCCCCCTGTCTGTGCTCAAAGGGGCTGTTTATACTCTAAGTGTTTGCACAAGTGTGTGTGTGTACTCAGTCAGATGGGTGAACTGCATGACTCCTCACACTCCGTCTGCCTTTGTTGATGTGAGAAGTGATGCTGCGTCGCTCCAACCTGCACTCATGTCGTCTCATGCCCTGCCTGATGCCATTACACACACAGACTGTCCCAATCACACATTCAGTGATTTTCCATCAAACCCATCGTCTAAATCTTGACACTTGCTTTTTCCAGTCCTCACGTCTCCTCACTTCATCTTTTCTCTCCTGGCTGGTTTCTTCTCTCTCCTCCTGTAGAGAGTTGTTTTCAGGCTGATGACGATGAGGTCAGTCTGAATATCAATCACTCAATGTAATTGTCCTTTAAGGAAGGCAAGGAGAGACTGTCTCCCTCCATCCATCTCTGTCTCTTTCGACCTGCCTCTGTGTGTGCGTGCACGCGGCGTGCGTGACTACCTAGGGGCTTCCTTGCAAGAATGATGATAATGAGGTAGATTGGATGAGGATGATGGATATGGTCAGCCCGTCAATGTTGCATAATGGCTGCTGATCACTCTATTTATTGGCCTTGTTTCCTCTATCTCTGGCAGCGTTGTCTTATTTGACTGTCTGTCCTCACAGCTGTTTGTCCTTAGTGGTCTCAGTGAGCTGTTTGTGCTTCATAGCTGTGGGCTATAGTTTTTTTTCTCTCTTTGTGTGTTTGCGTTTAAGGCTGTAGGATGTCATTTGAAGTCGACTGGAGCTCCAGAAAGTGCTTTGAATCCAGCAGGCAGGAGGGAAGGAAGACTGGAGTCAGCGAAGGGCAAGAAGTAAAGCACTCCTGTGTCAGACACCAAACTGGAAAGCAGAAGGGAGGAGCAGGGATGATATGCTGTTGTTTGTTTGTTTTTGCTCTCACAGGACACCTAAAATATGACTGTGGGGAAAAAAGAGATTCCTGATCTTGCCAAACACAACCTGACCCTGTGCCTTTTATAGTGTCTCTCTGTTGTTTGACTGCTTCAAAGTGTTCTCCCTTTTGCTTTATTCTCTCTCTTTCTTACCCACCCCTCTTCTGAGTGCAGTGTTGGGATAGTGAGGGCTCTAGAGGGGACAGTAATGACTAACTCTGTAAAGGTAATGATAAAGTACAGACACTTTAGACTCCACTCTGGCTAGAGGCGTTGGGGCTAAGAAAATTACAGTCGTCCTTGTGTTCGTGTGTGTGTGTGTGAGATTGAGAGGATGAGAAAAGAGAGGGTGGAGAAAGACAGAGGACAGAGAGAACAGAGACAATTCCAGAGTCAGGCTGAGACAAAGACAGACATTACTGTGATTAATTTTCCTCACAAGCTATTGTAGAAGTCTAGCATTGTGTGTGCGTGTGTGTGCATTCTATGAGTACTCCATCGTCTCTCTCCTATCCACTTGTCTATTAGTGTCTTTTGACCTGTCTTTGGCCAGCCCTCCTGTCTTCCCATCTTGTCACCTCTCTCCTGATTCCCTCCATCTCTCTCCCACACAGTTCTGTCTTCTAGTGTGGCCTCGCTCCACCACTGTCACTCCGACTCTCAGTTACATTGTACTGAGGCTCTGTACTCCGCCACACACTCGCCGGAGGAGGGGACTCCTTCAGTTACACTATTTGAGTTTAGCATACATGAATAAAAGTGGGTGAGAATGTACTATATAAGCATAGGTTGTCATCTTGTGTCTGGGTCTACGTGTGTGTATGTTTGTGTTATTGTGCACTCTAGAAGAGAATACCCAGAAGCCTGTGTTTGCTTTCTAGCTGTCTGCTGTCTGTCATTACAGTAATAAAAGACTTGCTGTGCTGCACGGCGAGGAGTTCTTGTCTTTAAGGCTCTTCCATTCCGCACAAATTGCCGGCTGCTGAGCTCTGATGGATGTTTGTATGCTGGCCCAAAAACACAGGTTCCACTTTAAGCCCCCAGCTCCATTATCCCAGAGAGAGACAGGGAGGGAGAAAGAAGCTGTCTGTCTGTCTGTCTCCTACCACTATCATCCAAAAGTGTTTTAATTAAACTGTGCCTCTTTGCAGGCCCCAGAACACAAACACACACATACTGCTCAGAGAGAAGTTTATCCAAATACGCAAGGGCTCTCCTCCCATTCTGTCTCCATCTCAACCACCGTCTCTCTCTGTTTGTCTGTCTCTGCTGCCATTCCTCTTCTCCCTTCCCTTCCTCTTTCTCTTCTCTCCTTGCCCCCTCTCATCGCGCCTGAAGAGTGACAGGCTGTGTTTTTCAGCCGTTGTTTGAACACCGAGCGATCAATGCTGGACAAAGAGAAAGAGCGGGGGTGAGGGGTGGGGAGGGGCAACACAATTGGTTATTGACAGAGAATTCAAAGTCTGAAAGACTTGAGGCGACAGCTTAGTAAGAGGAGAGGAAGGGGATGGAGGGAGAGAAAACAGACAGAGAGGAGAGGATTGTGAAAGAGGCACGACGACAAACGTGATTCATGCTCATGGTTAAGCATCACTTTGAGTAATGTGTTAACATTAATTATTTGTTTGTGTTTGTGTTTGTGCACACCTGCATGTGTACTTAGTTGCAGTATTGTATGTGCTTAATTGAGTTTATACGCGTCACTTAAAATGGGGACTGCTGCTAGGGTGAAATCTGTGGGAGCAAGTTGTGTGTGCCTTGTAAGGGCACAAATTCGTGGATCTAAGTGCATGTTTTTGTGGTTTCTTATTGCTCTTCTGTACTGCTCTGTCTTTGTGAGAGCCACTCTGAGTTTTACATGTCAAGTCTCTCAGGGGGAGAATTTAGCATAGTACAGTCAATTCTGGTTCATCCTTGTGTTTATAAGGTGTCGGTTTAGTATTAAAGGTTGGTTGTATGGCTAAAATAAAATTAATTTTTCAGCTAGGATGTGGCCATGCTGATCCATCAGACAAATGTGTGATGCACAGTGAATTACAGGGAATCATATTTCACAAATTTCCACAATTTATAGAGGCATAATTTTGTGAAATAAAGTGTATTTAGATTTGAAATTCCCCTGAAAGTCCCTAAGTGATATATCAAATGCATTCAGTACATATGCAATCTCAACCCGTGAATGCAAAACATTCAATGTGTGACCAAAACACCTGTTGAGATGAAAAAGCTCTGATGAGAATAAAAAGGGACCAAAGTCATATTGATCATGCTTAGAAAAACTTAAATTCCATGTAAAGGAAAATCAGAGATTTCTTTTTAAACAGATTACACGTTAGAAAATAATTGCTGAACACATGTGAAAAGACTGTGAACTATGTAGTACTGAATTGACCTTTAAACTGTTTTTCACTATTTCTGTGGTCAGGATTTTTTGGTCTGTAGTCTGTTGTTTGCTAAAGGCAGCATGCAATTCTTTCTTGCTAGCTTGGCATTAGCATCCTGATGTATGCTGCAATCACAACAGTAGATGTAAACTCTTTTGACAGATAGAAAGGTCTACACTTCACTATGAGATATTCTAGTTTAGCAGAGCAGTGCCTCTCGATAATGGCACTGTCTGTGCACCAAGCCATTGAAAAAACGACAATTTAACATAACGATGATTGGTGATGGATTGCTTGTTAACTGGTCTTTTAAGTTACATTTTTACTGAAAGTCTACATTTACAAAATAGGTGCCAAATTAAACAGTGCCTCCTAGCTTTACTTTATTTTTAAAATATCATCCATGTTGCTTATCTTACACCCACAAACAAGGTCTATTTTAGTTCAGAGGCTCAGAGGCGCCATCAGTGACACGCCCCCAGCATTTCAGGGCTCAGAATACTGCTTGTTTTTCCATGATTTTGAAACCTAATTGTATATACTTGGTGATTTTTTAATCATTCAAATTTGGCTGGATGGTTAATAATACATTTTCTGTGTTGTGAAAAACTCAGAACACACATTTATTATTGCTCTACATGGACCTGAAAAAGTAAGCAAGAACAGATTGAGCCAGTTTAGAGCATCAGAAGGAGTCAGAACATGAAATTGTAAAGCGAAATTAGTCATTTGTGTGCAGAGTTTGATTTTTAGCCACGTCTAAATGTAATAAATGCTGTATTACTTACTTATTGTAGCATATTTCTTCAAAATACTTTTCTGAAAATGTCAAAAACATTTCAGTGTAAGACAGCATTTTACATTCATTTCCTCACGCATGTAATCAGTTTAACTATTTAACCAGAATAAACCTTTCTACTTAAACTGTACAGCGCAAGGTTTTAGGTGACGTAAAGGATAGCGTGAGGCATGTGGTTATGAAGGCTCAGGTTGAGGTCATGGGATAGTGAATAAATGTAGTCAGTGAAAGGTCCTTGTAGGAGAAGTCTCTGGAGAAGATCAAGGATGTGTTCGTGAGAAAGTTGAGCCAGACAGACACAGACTGAAGATGGTGTTGTTGGGCCTGGAGCAGCTGTTGCCCTTTTGGGACTGTCCTGTCCTGCTGCAGCCTCTTCTGTCCCGACAAGCCACTTCACCCATCACACGATACATTAGTGGAGTGAAGAAATGGTACCATCCCCATACCTGAAGATGGTACAGCCTCTGGAATCCCATGAATCCCCGCTAGCCTTGGTTTGAGCCCTGCCACAACTTTCTCTCCCACTTCCCATCACGCTCTGTGTTCCTTTTTGCTTTTCCTTAATGTCTCAGAGCAGACTCTGTCAAGGGGAACATTGGGATGGGGGGAGGGGAAGTGCTCACTTTCCTAAAATAGGAGATGGTATCTTTCTAAGTAGTTTCTCTTGTTCCGTGGTTGTGGAATAACGGATCATGTTGAGCTCGATACATTTTGAAAACTGAATGCTGCAAATTCTCCTGCTTTAAGTCTCATTGTTGAATCTGCCCTCACACCTCTTTCTTTACCCAGTGAATGCAGAGAATGAGATAGAAGAACTGTGAGGGTGCTATGACTAACTATGAGACTGCTGTGTCAGAAAAACACAATTGCCCATAAGCTGTATGTGTGTTGAGTGTGTGTCTGTATGTCAAGAAAAGAAAGTGCACTGGGCCGCCCATACCTTATTTGTATCTCCTGACTGGAGCCGACCCTGTCAATCCCCTGCACTCTGCTCCAGTCTTCCATTTAATGCTTATTGAATTCAGATCATTTTCATGAGCAGAACAAAGTTTTCTATTGGAAGGTCAGACCCATTAACAATTCATAAGAACCTGGATTACCCGAAAGGGAAAGTCAGAAAGTGATGGTAAGAGTTGATAGTAGATGATATTAAAGCATCGCATAAAAAGAGAGAAAAGTGTCTAGCATCTACTGACTTAGATTGTCTTTGGGAACATACTTTAAAAAAGGTGCAAAATGTGTAAGGTTGACTGTTGTCAGGTTATTCTTCATGGAAGAAGCTGCTACAGCCCTGTTGTTTGTAAGTGTTATGTCACAAGGTCATCCCCAGTTCAGCGTCTTGCTGAAGTACAGGAAGATACAAGATATACAAGCATGAGCTGTGGCGAGGATTGGGTTTGCATCATGGTCTGCCACCCTGAAGCCCTGTAAACACACAAGTCTGACTGATGTGAAGTTTGGTGCCCAATGCCAGTAGTAACAGCTGGAGAAAATGATAAATGTTAAGTGATGTGATGTATTTGACAGTGTATGCTGTGTTGTAATGATTAAGTGATGTACTTTATCATTATAATACTCTTGAAAATGTCAAGTCAATTCAAGATAATTATATTTATATAACCCAAAACAGGGCTTCACAATCTGTACAGCAGATGACAATCTATCTATATTAGACCCTTAACACCCCAGTGTACAGTGAATGTCTTTTTTTTTTTTTTAAATGCAGTTCTTAGTAGCAAAGTAATCCCTATATATACCTTAATCCGTGGAACTACTACTGTACCAATAGTAGCCAATAGTAGCACTGATATACTGCCTGGAATCTTCCCGTCATTATTAAAGTAACAAGTCAGAGTGAAGAGGTCAGAAATACCGTGTCCTTCCTGCCAGGAGAAGCTCTTGGCAGCATTGCCAGGAGGGAAGTGTCACATCGAAAATGTCAGGGGATAATGTGCGATCAACAGGACCTGTCCATAGAAGGTCATCAGTTCTCTTCCCCTACTGAGAGGCATGGACACTTCCAGAGAGACCGGAGCAGGAGGCCTGTATTGACCAGATTACTGGCAGTACAAGGGGGCGAAAATGTCACAGTGACCCTCCATTTACAGTGCAAACTGTCAGCACCTTAAATGTCTTCTTGAAATACACTAACAGGGTCGCCTCAATGTATACAGTGACACAGTGCTGACAGATTTGTTCACACATGCCCTGCAGGTGGATGGAGATACACAAGACAAACTGTCACACACATACACCTTCCCTCCAGGTATATGATAGCTTATTGATCCCCGAGGGGCAAATTTGTCATTTTGATTATTTCTTACCTCCTCAACGGTGAGGTCAGAGTGCATTATCGGCCACAGAGCAGCCATCCAAATACACAATTACACTGCTGCACTGCTCAAGTCCGCCTCCAGCAGGGCTTTCACAGACGTGGAAGCTCTTTCCATTGCAGAACAGTCACCCTAATCACTTCCACGTGTATCTGTTGCGTGTGTTTTCAGAGAGCAGCGACTACAGCGAGGCCGAGGTTCTCCCTGACTCCTTTCCGTCGGCACCAGCAGAACCTCTCCCAGAATTCCTGCTCGAACCAGAGGACGCTTTCATCGTAAAGAACCGGCCGGTCCAGCTACGCTGCCGGGCGTCACCAGCCACCCAGATCTACTTCAAATGCAACGGAGAATGGGTCAATCAAAATGACCACATCACCAGAGAGAGTCTCGACCAGATCACAGGTGATACTTGCATGTACTGTAAACACAGCTACACACACATAGTAATGTCACCTTGTGTTTTACAGACATCATTTTCAACTATATAATCCATTAGCTCCTATAGGGTTTTATGAGCACGTTAACGGCATTTGGCCTGCAGCCAATGCATTATTTATATGCACTGTGAAAAATATGCCCCACTAATCTCTCGCTCTGTCTTGCGCTCTCTCTGCTCAGGTCTGGTTTTGAGGGAGGTGGATATCTCAGTGTCAAGAACTCAGGTGGAGGAGCTGTTCGGGTTGGAGGACTACTGGTGCCAGTGTGTGGCCTGGAGCTCGGCTGGCACCACCAAGAGCAACCGTGCCTATGTCCGCATTGCATGTCAGTACCAAGGCTGTGTGTGTATGTGTGCGTGTGTATGTTTAAGAGAAAAAGGAAGGAAGAGAGACAGCAGAAGGGCAAATGTTTCTTACTTTTGGCTTGTCATCTGTGTCAGCTTAAGTATATATGCAAATAAATCTGCTGTAGCACTCCATCTTAGTCCCCCGTGGTAATGTGTGGCGTAGTGTGATTGACACTGTGCATGTTTATGAGGGTATGAATTGGAAAAAAACGACAGGGTGACAGAGGCTTTTTACGGCTTTGCCTGGAGAGTGTGTGTGTGTGTGTGTGTGTGTCACAGCGATAAACAGGGTGTCACTGTGCTGTCAAGATGCAGCCTTCACTAAGTGCTGACCACATATGTGTTGTCCCCTTTAGACCTGAGGAAGAACTTTGAGCAGGAGCCGCTGGGAAGGGAGGTGCGACTCGAGCAGGAGGTGCTGCTGCAGTGTCGCCCCCCAGAGGGCATGCCCGCTGCTGAGGTACAGTAAAAATCTCTCTCCTCATCCCCATGCTCATCTGTTTCTGTCGGTCTTCCGCCCCTTTCGGGATTAAACTTATATTTTTCATACTGATTGATAATTGTTCTAGTTCAACCCCTAGATCTAACTTATAAACCATCAATCATGCACCAAAATTATGAGCTTCAGTCTGCAACACAAAACACAAGGGAGCAAAGTAAAGGGCAAGCCGCTGAAGTTTGAGAGATTTAAGTCTATCAAGCTACAAGGCAGCATCAAGAAAAAGCTCCCTGTACTTAAATCCACTTTGTGTCATATTTTAATGCTAAGCTGCTCTAGCAGCACTTCATCAGTTTTATTGCTTTCATAAAACAGCAGTAAAACAATATATAGAAAAAGAAAACTAAGTATTCATATATTTTTATAATACAAGTAAATATTTATCATCTTCCAAGCTGTATTTTTATTTTTAATGGCTAAGTGACATTGTTATTATGTGACATAAAAGCGTGATTGCAGGAGAGCATTGATATATTTGATAATTAATGGTAATTATATTGTTTATGGTTTATTATGTTCCTTAGTAAGGAAGATGTTTCAAAAAAAAAGTGGGGGAAATAGAGTTTGAACAAAAGAAGCCACTAATTAGTATTTTTTCTTGAGCAAACTAAAAATAATCAAATATTGACCATGTTTGATCAATACCACATGTGGCATTGAAGTGTGCTGTGATGGCTTAATACCCTGCAGGTTTGTAGTGTTTACTAAATGGGTCTGTGAGTGGTGTTCTCACACATGTTTATGCATACACACCAGCTGATTTGTATAATAATTTATGTGAAGAGTGAAGAGAGAATCTGCCAAAAGAATTAAAGGAAGTTCATCATTCAAAATTGCTGTGACACAGAGGGTTGAGAGCGCGAGTTGTATATATCCCACTAAATTATTAGCTACTATGGTTACTGCTGTTTAAAATAGTACCTAATTTATTTCATTTTTAAATTGTAATTAATTTAACTTATGGGATCACGCCAGAGATTTCTGTCTTTACAAGAAAGTATTTTAATTTATTTGTGTGTGTGTGTGTGTGTGTGTGTGTGTGTGTGTGTGTGTGTGTGTGTGTGTGTGTGTGTGTCTCATTCCAGGTGGACTGGCTGAAGAATGAGGACATCATAGATCCATCACAAGACTCTAACTTTCTGATCACCATTGACCATGATCTGATAATCAAACAGGCCAGGCTCTTGGACACTGCTAACTACACCTGTGTGGCTCGTAATGTGGTGGCCAAAAGACGCAGCAGCACCGCTACTCTCATTGTTTATGGTAATATACACACTTCCTTTTCTTCTGCTCTCACAGCTCACATATGAGGAGGAATCTAGTATTATTGTTGTTCACCATAGATGAAATTAAACATTATGAGAGAGGCTGAAAGAAATTTATTAAATGTTAGGGGGATTGGTTTATAAGTCAACCCTTTATATTATTCATGAATTCCTGGTTAGTTTTGTTTAGCATTGCACTATGTTGAGTGATAATAGTGACAAAACACAAATGGGAAAATTGAATATTTTAGCAGCTCTATACCTAAATTAAATTAAACTACACATAGTGGAATTTTGTACTTTTATGTAAGACAATGGTAAAACTTTTAATGAAATCTGATTCTGATCACTCACTGTCTGTTTGTCTGTCTGTCTGTCTTTCAGTGAGCGGAGGATGGTCCTCTTGGACTGAATGGTCGGAGTGTAATGCTCGGTGTGGGCGGGGCTGGCAGCGACGAACACGTAGCTGCACCAATCCTGCCCCTCTTAATGGAGGAGCCTTCTGTGAAGGCCCACCCTTCCAGAGAGTGACCTGCACCACACTGTGCCCAGGTGAAGATGACATACTCATCTGTATTATTTATATCTTCTTCAGGTGAAGTAGACACATACTGGTATATCAGGAAATTTCCGAAATGGTCCATTTTATGGGAAGTACCGGAATTAAATTTAAAACTTTTAAAACATCTACATCAGATGTTGGGTTTCTCTACAGGAGGTTCAACTTTAGAGGAAACCAGAATGTTTTAAGGTCCTCTCAAAATTTTTTCAACCAACCAGGAAAGGATAGCTTTCAGTCAAGTAACTGCTCTGGCGTCATCATGGAAAGTCATTCACATCAGGAACACAGTGTTGTCTGATTCGGGCACTTACTGCTTTGGCCTGTGTGTCAGACCATCCTGACTCAAAAATGGTTTAAAACAAACCAAAGAATGGGTTTGCAAATTGCAAAATGATGCACCTCAAACCATTACATATGCTTCATGTCGCATTCAAACGTCATGCTCAATTCCCCTCGACCTGGAGTGATGGAAGGTATTTAGCTGTTAGTTTTTAAATGTCTCACATCTCTGCTGTCTCATTCCAGTGGATGGAGGCTGGACAGAGTGGGCAAAGTGGTCCGCCTGTGGGACAGAGTGCACCCACTGGCGCAGCCGCGAGTGCCAGGCCCCCCCACCCAGGAACGGAGGAAAGCACTGCAGCGGCAGCATGATGGAGAGTAAAAACTGTACTGAGGGGCTGTGTGCACGCAGTAAGTCACCTAGTCAATGCATTCGAATTTGGGTGACGGTTACATGTCCAAATTGAGTAAATATTCAGTTCATATATATGTTTTATTGATGTAATGTATCCAAAAGTATTAGTTCACTTACAAATTCAGTAGTTCGGTTGTTTAATATCTGAAAGAATATAATGTGTCTATCAGGGTCAATTCCCTAACAGCACATTTGCTGCTTCAGGTGGTTGTTGAATTCATAATAGAAAATCTTGCAGGCAGTGATTTTGTTGCTCATAGTTCACTTTTATTAGGTGCATTGCATTTCAAAGCTATTTTGTACAGGGCAATATTCCCAAGGTGTTTAGCTATAGCAGCGGCATTGGGAAGAGCGTGAATGATGTAAAGAGAGATGAAAGGAAAAACAGCTAAATCTCAGGCAGATGTTTCATGAAGGAAAATTTAGGTTCACAAAGAGAGAAGGCAAGTGATCCACATCTAAAAAGCACAGATGGAGAGAGAGAGAGACAGAGAAAGAGAGACGGAATGCGTGGAGTGGGAAGCGAGCATGACACAGCCAAGTCGAAAAATTGAGCATATGAGAGTGAGTCAGACTCACACTGACACCCAATGTGCAGCCCGTGATGAGCTGGGAAGAATCCAGCTGACAGCGCATTAGAGTCTTAGAGACGCACATCCACAGAGGCGGTGAGATACATTCAAGTGCACACTTAAAATGACATACACACACACAAGACACAAACCAACACGCCTGAGCATGCAGACGAACCTCCTAAACCTCCTGCACGTGCAACGGGGGGGGGGGATCATATGCACACTCGGAGCAACACTGTGCTTCAACTCTATCTGACGTACACACGAGTCTTGACATAAACAGGCTTCCATGGAGCGGCCAGATTAGACAAATACACTTTCTGATTTGGCTGCACAGAGCAGAGCATTCTCAGGAGGTCGTCGGGAAAACATGCACTCAAGTGACACGAGGGGGAAGATGGGAAGCACTGCACTGTAAAAAAAATCAGTAAATGTGTCACTTGGCAAACTACAGGTTACTGACTGCCTTATTTTTTTTCTCAGCACGTTAATATGAATATTTTGTTGTGAAGAATTGTCCCAGTGACATTGAATCATTGCATTCTTTGCTTCAGACAATCAAACAGAAGCTCACTCTAATGTCTCATAAGCTAAATACACCAGGTCATAAATGTAAAATGCTTTGAGACACCACAAGCCATCATCTTCACTGCATATTGGTAGTTTTTAATTGATGTTGGATGAATGGGAGAGTCGGGGGAACCTATTTGTTTTGATGATGCGTGGGAGAGAAGGTTATTTGGTTTGAGATCTAGTAAGCGACACAATCCGACATTCGTCAGAATTACTCGCTCAGTGATGATTCATATTGGTGATGATTCATATCGGTGTTATCTTGGAAAAGACTGTTCCCGTCAGGATGGAGGTGTTTTGTTTTTTTTTTTCATCATAGGATGGAAGTGATAACATACCCTGTGGGGGGTATACAGCGATGTTAGTGGCACTGACAACATGGTTTCAATTTACATTGTCTCCTCCGTGTACCGCACAACACCACCATCCTTGCTCATTTTCAAAACCATCGTTATTTCTGCCACTCTCATCTAAATGATAATAATCTCTTTCAGCCATTTTCTAATCAGCTTTTATTGTCATTTTTCTATGTACATTATATAAACAATTATGCTGAGCTTACACATTCATGCTCCAGTGCTGGCCATTCTCACACACTTGTAGAAAAGGTTATTTTCTTTAGATATTTTCTTGCTTGCAGTATGCCTTTTATGTTTACATTTCTATTTTCATATTGATGAGCTATTGTTTACTTTCCTGTTTCTTCTTTGTATTATGTTATTGTATCTTTCATTTGCATAACGACTAAGTCCATCCATTTTTATGTTGTGTTTTTTTTTTCTTTCTTCTCTTGTTTTTTCTCCTGTTCAAACAGATAAAAAGATTTCTATTGAACATGCAAGCCATCGTAAGTTCACCTTCCCATGACTTCACCCTCCTACTGCTCACTGTTTCCCTCTCTCATACTGTCTGTGTTTGTACAGTACGTGTGCGTGTGTGCCTGCCTGTGCGTGCATACAGGTTAGGAGTCCTAACATCTGTGTTAGCATGTGGAGCTGAGTGCGTGCAGCGTTTTGTGGTGAGCCTGTCTATCCGCACTTTGTTGTCATCTCAGATCGAGTTCAGTGAAGACATGCCTCACCTTCTTGTCCGGCCTGCTTATGAATGTTGTTATCCCGTCTTGTCTAGTCTGTTGACTAAGCGTAGCATAGGTTTCCGAGCTGGCTCCTTGTTAGCACATCGTACCATTTACATAGCAGCTTGCTTCAACTGTGGATAGAAAAAAAGAAGATACAATTACAACAAACTGATTAATAAATTATGGTATAATTAGGCAAAATGCCCCAAAACTATTCATTTCACTATAACTCAACATGGCAGAGGGGAAAATCTGAAAGCTCTGTTGACAGAGGGAGCAAAATGACATGGCTCTAAGCTGAGACACTTTGATCTATAGGCTATGAGGTGAAAGTATAGCACTTCCTGGAGAAAAACAGTTCTGTCTGACTTTCAGTTAATCTGTGATATAGTTTACATTTGAAGTGATGGTAATTCCTCTAGCTTAATGTGACGTGGGCTCAGGGGAGAGCAGCCACGGTAATGCACCTAATTCGCTATTGTTCCGTTTCTGGTAATAAGTGCGGACGGCTGTCGGATTCGGTTCCATCGCGCCACGTGAGCATGGGAGCTCTCCTCTGCCAGCCCGTCTGCCTCCGGCTTTTCCTCTCCTCCACACTTCCTTCTACTCTTACTGCTTCTCTGTAGCGTCTGTGGTTTCCTCCAACTTCTTCCCTGCTCTCTTCTCCTCTTTTAACATGGGCCTTTAACTCAAGCACTGCTATCCTTATCGCCTCTCTCCTCCTCACCACACTTATAATCCCTCTGTCCTCTCAACAAATCACAACCTTATCTAAATCATTCCCATCCCTTTTGCCAAATTGCCTCTCCTCTAGCTCTCTCCTCGGTTTATCCAGCCTGTCTACTCCTTTTTTTTTTTTTTTTTTTTTTTTTGCTCATTTTTGTCTCCCGCCAACTTCACTCCTTGTCTTCTCCTCTTTTCTGCTGTGGTGTGACTGGCTCACGTGTCTGAGTTGGGTCTGGCTCTGCTAGTGTTGGGGAGTCACAGCTAAACAGGCTGTGGTGGGCCTGCTGACCAGTCACAACCAATCACCCAGCAGGAAAAAAGAGAGGGAGCCAACAGGGAGCAGGTGAAGTTAAGGCCAACTACCCTCCTCACCCTACTTCCACCCATGCTGCTTTTTGGTGTCAGATGTACCTCCTGCGGGCTAGTTGGAGCTAGTTTCCAATGTTGCTCGGATGATCTTTAACAAAAAAAGATACAGCTTTCGCTAGAATCAAACTGGACGCTGGGTACATCATAGCAGGTATACTGCCAGAGTAAAAGAAGAAGAATAGGTTCACATTTTTACATACTGTATGCCCATATGTACATACAGGATCATTCCTTCTCTCCATACTGGCTGTGAAGTGATCCCATCCCTAATGAGATTCCCATGTAACAGATGAAGAACTAAATCCACAGTACACTGATGCTAAAATGAGACTTCAGCTGACTGACTTAGTCACACAAATTAAACATTTTCCAGGGATGCACTGATCCAACTTTTTCTCTCCTGATACCAGTTCTAATACCTCAGATACTGATTGGCCAGTGCTTTCTTTCCCAGCTTTAAATACTATATAGGTTACTGCATGAAACTCATTTGGATCCTTATTTTTATGTTAACTAACATGATTCCAGGGTAACTCAGTCAACGACTTGCCATGACTGAATTAATGTCACTCATAGCAAAAACTGTGAATTTTATGACATTGACAAAGAAACTGTCACATCGTACCTGATCCGCCTAATAAGATACATGGTTGATTTGATTTACTCAGACTGCTGAAGGCTCATATTAGCTTCAGCTGAATTTTGGAATGTATTTTTACAAAAAATGAGGACTGTGGATTTTGTTCTCCATATGTTAAACTGGAAGCGCATCAGGGAGGGATCTCTTCAAGCACAGTATGGACGGGGGACAAGTACAGCGACCAACAGCTCCTTCAATGTACATAAAGGCGTGTCAGCATTGTGATAAGATAGACATGAAAAAATGTGAACCTACCCTTGAAGATTTTAATTTCAACTATGGCTGCTCAAGCAAAAAAAAAAGGGCTGCAACCATTTATTATTTTCATTATCAATTAATCTGTTGATTTTATCGGTCATGTACTTTATAAAATGTCAGTATTAGAATAAATAGAGAAAAAAGGGCCTGTCATAATTTCCTAGAGTCCGAGGTCACATCCTCAGATTGCTTGTTTTGTCCAATTAACAGTCAAATTCCCAAACATGCAATTACAAAGATTTAAAAGAGAAAAAAACAGCAAAACCTCACTTTTTAGAAGCTGAGACCGGTGATATTTTCACATCTTTGAATTGACAAATGACTTTGAAAGGATTAATCAATTTAAAAAATTGCTGTTGATTGACATTCTGATGATTGACTAATCCATTAATTAACTAATCCACTCAACAATCATTTAGACTACTTAGCTACAACAGAAAAGAATAAAAAATCAGATATCTAAAAAACTACATTTTCTCCCCTCTTGTGTTTTCCTTTCATTTGTATCTGTGTGTTTTCACTCGTGTCTCATTATGATGTCTTGACAGTCTGTCCTTCTGTCCCTCTTGCAGCGCTGGCTCCAGGTATGGGTGTAGCAGTCTACGCTGGTCTGGTGGGGGCCTTGCTGCTGTGTGTGATACTGGTGCTATGTGTGGGTGTGCTGGCATATTGCCGCAGATGCCGCCATCTCCACGGAGACATCACCGATTCTTCGTCAGCTCTCACCGCTGCCTTCCACCCTGGCAACTACAAGCCTCCCAGACAGGGTGAGTTCACACACATAGTCTCACATACGCCCAGTCACACACACGCACATCATACAGTACACACTCACACACAATTCCCCTGTTTAACATTTTGTGTATATTTTCACAAATATTCTTGTTTTTACTCATCCTTATAGAAGCACGTCTTCACAATTCATTTCATTATCACGCTGCTATTTATATCATCCCATAAATTATTTTTTTACCATTATCTCCTCTCGCACTGTCAATTCTCCATTCTTTACTGCATTACAATTTTTTACATTTTGAGCATTTGTCATGGTATCCCTTCTCTTGTTCTTGCAATCAAATATTAATTAGCAACATTAATCAATTTCACTCGCATCACTTTTAGCACTCTCAGCCTGGCCTGTGTCATTTCTGGTGATAAGAGAGCTCCTCTCTTCTCCTGCGTCCACAGATAACCCTCACCCTCTGAATCCCTCAGCTCCTCCGGATCTGACAGCAACAGCGGGGGCCTTCCGTGGCCCTCTCTTCTCCCTGCAGCAGGGGGTCAATGACAGCCCCCATAAAATCCCAATGACCACCTCTCCCCTGCTGGACCCCCTGCCCAGTCTCAAAATCAAGGTGTACAACTCCTCCACTCTTTCCTCTCTGGAGCTCCCCGCTGACATGTGCATGGTCGACGGGGAGATCCTCAGCCTGAAGTCGGTGGGTACTGTGGGTAGAGAGCGAGATTACCACAGCCACACCCTGTCCAGAGAGCCTGGGCTGAGCACCAGCGCCACCCTGGGAAATCTGGGAGGACGCCTCACCATCCCAAACACAGGTAATAAGAAACTCTACAAAACGCAATTTTCTTTTCATGCTTGGCATCAAGATGTGACCCAGTGTGAACCAATTACATTATCAGTGAATCATAGATAAGACAAGATAAAATATGATCCCTTCTCCCTCAGGTGTGAGTCTGTTGGTCCCACCTGGCACCATCCCCCAGGGGAAGTTCTATGAGATGTACCTCATCATCAACAAGTGGGACAAAACAACGTGAGTACTCCTCTGTTTCACTCATCTTCTTTGCAACCACGAGGCAGAATAGACCTCACTCTCACCTCAATCAGAATTTTTCACATGCAAAGCCCGCCTATTGTGAACCACCTACCTGTGAAGTTTATTTGGAAGTGCTGTCACTTTTTCCATGGATAAAAAATGATCAACTTGTTTCAATTTTATACTAAAATCTGAGTGGATTAATTTCTTGCCAATTTTCCGAATGTTTGATATTCATTTTGCTTCAGATACGTAAATACAAGCTTGTTTCAAACTGTGTCATGGCCACAGTGTTCTTTTATAAATGAAATGTGATGTTTTGGCAACTGTTGCAAATACAAGATTCTCCCTGTGTGTGTGAAATTTACAGGCTACCCTCTGAGGGCAGTCAGACCGTGCTAAGTCCTGTGGTGAGCTGTGGCCCATCCGGCATGCTGCTGAATCGTCCTGTTGTCCTTACATTGCCCCACTGTGCCCAGCTAGACACACCTACACCTGACTGGACACTCACACTCAAGACACAGACCCATCAGGGCGCATGGGAGGTGAGACAGCCTCTCACTGGTCTCAAATAATGGATATCCTGTTGTCCGATGTGTGGCAGCGTTGAACCTGACTTCAACCTTTTTTTCAGGAGGTGCTGACAGTGGGAGAAGAGACTTTGTCATCTCCGTGCTACCTGCAGCTGGAGGAGGAGTGTTGTCATGTTCTCATGGAGCAGCTGGGAACCTATGGCCTGGTGGGCCAATCCTGCCCTCCACAACCTGCCTGCAAGCGCCTGCAGCTGGCATTGTTTGCCCCCCGAGCGCCCTGCCTCTCCCTGGACTACAGCCTCCGTATTTACTGCATCCACGACACTCCGCATGCACTCAAGGTGCTGCTTGTGTGTTCGTCAATCTCTTTTGCCTGTATGAGTGTAGATGTTCACAATCAGTCTGTTTGTCCAGCTGGTTGCCAATCTTCCTCATGCTGTTCTGTTGCTATTTTCAGCTCTGTTGCCTTTCTTGCTTTTCCCTTTCTTTGTGTGTTTGATATATGTCTTTGTTGTGTCAATCTGGCAGTCATATTTATAGTGTCAAGAAGTACAGTACAGGTAATTTACTTAAGTCTGCACAAGGCTTTGGGTGACTGAGTCCCATCGCCTCTAAACTGCAGATGCACCCTTCTTGGCCAAATTAAATTCCAGTAACAAATATTGACATTTCCTGTCTCACTGGAAGAAATGACTCAAAATATTACAGCACAATACAACCAGCAAATGAGCACTCCATCCAGAGACTCACTGATGTTAAATATTTTCTCTCTCACACAATCCCTTTTGTGTAAAGTGTTCACAGAGCAGCCGGGCTGGTAAACATGAGCGTGCTGTGTGCAGTTTACTGGCATCACATTACATGATTTCTGGCTGCTAAAGTTCAAACACCTTTCAAACTGTTAGTTCTAACACATCTCCATCTCGAGACGCCGACCACACGACGCATTTTAATGAAGCTTTTTTTTAAAGAATAAAAGTTGTTTTTGAATTGTAAATGATTATAAATGATGAAATAAATCTGTTCTTCTCCGTGCGTCTGTGCAGGAGGTGCTGGATTTGGAAAGGAGTCTAGGTGGAGTCTTGCTGGAGGACCCCAAGCCACTGCTCTTCAAAGACAGCTACCACAACCTGCGTCTGTCCATCCACGACATTCCTCACACTCACTGGAGAAGCAAACTGCTGGCGAAGTACCAGGTGAGACGCTCAAAATACAGATATAAGATCCTAGGGTTTAGAGATGTAGGCGTGTGTGCAGCATTATCGTCTGTGTAGTCTGCCTCACTTTTAGTAGAGCACAAATCAGCAGTAGCTTGAATAAAGCAGATAAAACGAAATACTTATTGATCGTCAGTGTTACTTTGAAAATAACAAGCAATAACTAATAAGCATAAACTTTGGTCTAACAAACTCCTGATTTCACTTTAGCAGAATATCTATTTTCTCAGAAAATACAGCAATGGGACTTTAAACAATTCACTGCTGTTATGAACATCCAAACTCTCTGATGCATTCTCTTGGCGGCAGCAAAGAGATTGCAGTCTGAACCCACTCTGAATAAACAAACAGGAAATCTGATTGTGGCCCTAATTTATGGACAGTACGCTTTAGAAATAAATTGTGCACTGACACACGGAGACCCAGTTGGTAGAAACACTCCATATGAAAATAAAGCATACTGCACACTCTTTGAATGGAAACTGTGTTCAAGATCCTTCCTGATTATGCTTCTCAGGACAAAACCACTTTAATCACAGTAAGAGAACATTTTTTCAGCTCTCTTTTTAACCATTTTATGATTTTTTTTTTTGTTAACAGGAGATCCCCTTCTATCACATTTGGAGCGGCAGTCAGAGACCCCTCCACTGCACCTTCAGCCTGGAGAGAGGCAGCCTGGCTGTGTCACAGCTCACCTGTAAGATCTGTGTCCGACAGGTGGAAGGGGAAGGACAGATATTTCAGCTACACACAGACATCCAGGAGGTAATACTGACAGTAAAACTAAGGCTTGTGCTGACGTAGATAATATTGCCATGAAAAACACCAAATTTGGACTCAACGCTTCTCACCTTCTCTGTCAATCCAGACTCTACCACCACACTCGCCCCTCCCCTCGGGAGGCACCTGCCTGCCTTCATCTCAAGTTGGACCCTATGCCTTTCGCTTGCCTGACTCCATCCGCCAGAAGATCTGTGCCAGTTTGGATGCACCCAGCGCTCGCGGGTGTGACTGGAGACTGCTGGCACGCAGTCTAGGCTTTGATAGGTCAGATCTCCCTCACAGGTTTATGTGTGAAAGGCAGCTTAGTCACGCTTTAGTGGTGTTTAGTGAGTCCAGTGTTGATACCCAGGTTCCTAGTTTGAGTGTAAAATAATAACTCAGAAATGTGTAAAAGGTGGCATGTAGACATTAATTTTTTGAAGGCAGATATATGAGATTATGATACAAAATGTGCTCACTTAGGTTAAGTTATCTTGGTCATACTCATTATAATCTGCAAAACAACACTTGAATAATAATCCCAAGAATACGATTCAGTCATGCATGTTGTACATTGCTAAACTAAATTTCAGACATTATTTCATGGTATGTTTTATGTGGCTAACTAGCTAATCTATCAGTGTGAAATATGATTGCTAGTTGAACATCGCTATCCAAATAAATCTAACCAGCAGTATTTGTAATATACAGTATTGGTCATTTAGAAATGTTTGTAATCAAATAGCCACTGGTGTGCTGCTTTTACGACGAGCTGCTCCTCTTACAGTTTGCCTGCTCTTTCTTTTCCTCAGGTACTTGAACTACTTTGCAACAAAGCCCAGCCCCACAGGTGTTCTACTGGACTTATGGGAAGCTTGTCACCAAGGTGATGCAGACCTGGTCTCTCTGGCGACCGCGCTGGAAGAGATGGGCAAAAGTGAGGTGCTAGTTGTCATGACAACAGATGGGGATTGTTGATTGGTCAAGGAACAAGAGAGCGAGCAAGACAGAAAAAAATATGAATACCTGCCTATGAATATGCACACCCCGGCACAAAGCATTCTGGTTCCTTCACACGTACTGTATTACCTCTGCTTCATCACCCTTTTCACTGGCCTCTGATCAGCTGCTGTAGCTACATATCCACCATAACTCATTCCCATGCGGGCCATCCTATGATAACTGCTAACCTGGTTCAGCTTGAAGCCTCTGAAGCAATTCTGCATCTGAAAGATGTGAAACCAATTTGAAGGTACGAAGGCGTAAAATAGGTGTAAAGTCATCTGTCATGTGGTGTTGACTATCTCCTTCAAAGATTGAAAATGACTATATTCTTGTATATAAATAAAAATGCTTTGGGATAAACAAAAAAAAAAGTATTTATCCCACTAAAGCACGCACAATAACACAAACACAAAAACGCTAATGTGAGGTTACACATGTTCCAGTAGCAGCATGAAAGTGCATGATTAAACACCATCACACCTCATGGCAGGGGCTTTTGTTTTCTCGCCGCAGCATCATTTCTCAAAATCTCCATTGTCATTCTGCGTGTGCAGTGAATGACAGGCAGCAGCGACCTGTCTGCAACCTCCTCAGGCTACAGACACACTCCAAAACGCATGTGGACAAACCGGTCTTTAATGGGCTCTGAATCAGACAGGCTAGAATTTCTTGTCTTACTGCTTTGACTGCAGACAAATCAAATGAGGACCCATCTCTCAAGATTTGAGGGCTTGAGCATATCGCTTTGGGCTGAAAAATAAAAGCTGCCTCTTCTTTGTGGTAGGAGGGTGGATTTTGAAGATTGTCTCAGAATTGGCAGATAACTAGACCGATTGACTCTTTATATTGTACCAACAAATGCCTCAAAGCCTTGGTATATCATTCCGACTCACAGGGGTGTTTCACTTTCATCTCTCCTCGCATTCCTCTATCGCTCCGCCACAGTCCCCCGATCTGTCGAGAATAAACTACAGGAGAGCTTTCTCGTCATCCCTTAAAAGTTTCCTTTGGGGAACGCTCTTTAAGTTATTATCCATATTTGTGGATTGTTTGTTGTTGTTTTTTTGTTTTTTTTCTTTCATTGTCATTGTTGTTATGATCATATAGAACCTGTTTTATCATTTATGCTTGTGAAGGCTTCTGAGCTGCTGTGTACTATTTTTGATTCTAGTAGAGCAGGCCAATTGGGAGAGTTAGGCGCACAGTGGATGTCTCAGTTGTGAATAACAGAACCATGCTTATTTGTTCTTTTTAATATTGTGTATCTATTCAAAGTGTAAAATATAATCTGTAAAACATGATTAGAGGTGGTCAGATGTCCAGGTGAATATACTGTACGCTGTATTTCGTAGGCATTTTGCTTTGCTGTAACTGAGGGCGGTTTCTACTTGTTCAGAGACGAATATTGCAGAATAGATTAGCCTTCTTGAATAGGCAGCAAGGGACCATAACATTTACCTCAACACTAACTGCATTATGTTTCAGTCTATTCTCCCCACCACTTATCTATCTGTCCATCTGTCCATCCATCGCCCCGTAACTCATTACGTCTCCCCTCTCTCAATTTGACATTAACATATTGTTAACCTTTTTACTAAGCCGCCTGCTTTGTGGTCAGGGTCCTCAAGCTATTTGCATCATCAATACTGTTCTGTCAGTTATTGTTAGACGGGAATTGAAATGCTGAAATCAAACATTGTCATTACTTTAGTCTTATTTTCTCCCTCAAAGCAAAAAAAAGTGTTCATATCTTTAAAACCACTAAACCAAAACACAGGCAGTATCCCTCCTCCTCAGCAGTGAGTCATGTCACTGTTTTGTGTGAATGAACTGAAATTTAAGTGTGTGTGTGTGTGTGTGTGTGTGTGTATGTGTGTGTGTGAGTGGGTATGTTTGGGCAGGCGGGTGTGCACATACAGTCTGTGGTGCGCACGCTTAAGATCTGTCATTTCTCTTTGTAAGTGCTATGCAAGTACAAAAGAAAAGAAAAGCATTTTGACTTCTTTTGTTTTCTGGAAGAGTAATTCTATTTTTTCAGATCTGGGCATTGACAGGGTTTTGATTTTGTATCCTAAAAGTGGTTTAAGAGTAGTTAAACATTTTTTTTTTGTGATGGTAGTATTTGTGGGAATTCTCCACCTGGATCGGAAGAAATGGATCACTGACCGAGGAAGCTACTACTGAAAAAGCACATGTGGGAAAACAAAACAAAAATGTGGTGCATTGGTTATAATACAAGTTGTGACTAGCATCATGAACTCGTGCCCTGCAGGTCTTTGCCCATGAGGAAATATCTGAACATGACCGGTTCAGTACTTTGGATCCCTGAACACTGCAGGACTATTCTCTTTCCTCAAATCTTGTTACAGACTGGCTAGCTGTAGACTACAGTGTTCATTCGTCCAGATTTCTTGAGTATCTTTTGGATCTTTGGCCATAGCTCGGGATAATTCATGCTGGAGCTGGACTGGATTCTACCTTGCTCCAATCAAAGAGAAAAATTAAGCCTTTGTTCAAGAAGTCAGACATTTTTACAAAAAAAACAAAATGGATTCAGTGACATTATTTTATCTCTGTAAAGTACCAATTGTAAATAAACGTCTAGCCTTCTTACCTGTAACTAAATATAATTTTTATGCAATAAATTATATTTCTTAGTTTAAAGACAGAGTCTGTGTGTTTTGTTGGTCTTGAATTAAAACTTTGTCATTGCAAAGCCAAACAATCTGGGAGCCGTTTCCATAAAATCCACATACCAAATTACAGGCTTCTTGTGAGCTCCTTGGCAGGACAAAATTACTGTTAAATGGCATCCGTGCTTTTATCAATTACACCCCATTTTCACAGAAAATGCAGAGCTACTCAACCCATCCCTCTTTTCCTCACACTTCATTGGAAAATTCCCTTTAGGTCCATTTAGCTTTGAAAGCTTTTAACTGGCAGTCTGTCCAGTGTTCAAATTAACAAGGTTTTAGAGACACTAATAGTGGCCTTTAAGGATTGACTCGAGGCATTTAGATCAAGCATTCTAATCTCAGTTTTTTTATGAGTGCAAGATATGTGGGGATTCATCAAATTACATCGAGAACAAATGCCCCAGTGAGTCATCTGCAGTGAGTGTGCACTGCAGTATGGTCTTAATGGCAGGCAACACTTTGCACCTGTTTCATTAGATGCACTGTTAATTGAGGACTGATATGCTTCCCTTCAGTGTGCAAGTTAACTGAACCTTTTATAAGGAATGAAATGTTGGTACAAAAGCTGACTCACCTCTGCACAGGATGTTTTTTGTTAGTTTTTGGTGAATGAATTGGCAGTGAGAATATTATTCTTCTAAAATAGTCTCAAGATCGTACTACAGTAGATGTGATGCCAGTACATGCATACACATACATGATGTACAGCATTTCCAACACATATTCTTCTGCATTATTAGAAGATAAAAGTAATTATTTGAGTTCTCCTCAGCAGAAAATGATATGTGACTATATGCATTGAGACATCCAGCATCAGGGTTCACAATAAAATGTACTAAACCCTTTTATGAAAATATACAACAACAAACCTAAATGAGATAATGGGCATTAATTACAAAATAATCTAATCAGTGTTCAGTGTCATAATATGCAGACTAAGTATGAGGAGGGTGTATTTCATTTTAGGGTGAAAAAATAATTTCTGAGTGTATTAGTAGTGCAGATTGAAATTGCTCAATTAGTTCTGTTGTTTTTCAGGAGGAAACAGCAGTTCAGCAGCTGTGAGTCGGATTTGGACAATGACTCACTTCATAATTATTAGTTTAATCCAGTGGTGTTCACTCATGTGTCGTGGAGGGCCAAGAGACAGCAGGTTTTCATTCCAGTCAAAGACATAAAGTCACCTGGTGTCATGTTTGAAAAACCTACATACTGGTTTAGTCTGTGTTCTTCTTACAGGTACTGGAACTATTTCCATTTCCCAGAGAGGTGCAGTAACACACTGCTGACTATACTGTCTTATGATGCCCTCTGCTGGTAAATGTGATGGGTAACCCACATTTTTCAACGTGTTGTACATAAGTACACACAATGGTACCGTATTGTATAAAATTATTCTTTAATCTTTCTAAATGAACAGGAAATATTTACAGTTAGTTTGAATTTTTAAATTCTTATTGGTTTTAATAAATCATTCGTGAATTAACAACCTTTACACTTTAATGTGCTTTTCATCAGATTATTAAATGGGATATTTTCCAAAAGACACAATACTCAGCATGTCTATTACTGTGAAGAAAAAGAAAACATAATAAGATAAATTTGCTGATATGATAACTTATTTTCCACACAGTCCACAACAACATACAGCATTAATAGCTCTAAGACAGCAAACAGTCAAAGGTGGTGGCTCTGATGTGTGTATAATTATCTACATGTGATATCTGGAGATTAGATTCATTTTATTAATTACCACTACAAAGTGGATGATAGTGCATGATAGTGTATTTTGTCAGCTTGATGTTATAAATGATATTTTATTGCAATTAGTTAAACACTTTTTATGTTGCACATTTTAAAAATCATTTATTGATTTCAGACTTGGATATTATTCAGAAATATTTGTAATTTTACCAGAGAAAACCTGAAGTGTTGGTCTTTTTTAGTCTGTTTAAGAAATGTAGATGTTGTCTAGTTATGAGATTTTTAGCCATAAATGTTACTAAATGTTACCTTTACCAGGATATTTTCAATTACAGAATTGTCACAATCTTACAGATACAAAACTTCACACTTGGACATATTCAGTCTTAGAACTGATTGGAGAAATCAAATTAATTGAATTACACAACTGGTTCTTGTCTTTTTTTAAAAAAAAAGCGTAGTGTCATCTGCCAGTTGGGAAAATTTAATTCAGTGACTAAATTAAATAAAAAAGGAGAAATAGGGCAACCCTGCCTGACCCCTCTATTAATTTGGAATCTTTTAGAGGTATTAAAAATAATTATAACTAAGCTATTAATATCTTTGTAAAACATACTGACAATGTCAACAAAGTTATTACCAAAACCAAATGCCTTGATGGACTGTAAAAGAAACTTGTGCTTGATTGTGTCAAAGGCCTCATAAAAGTCCAAAAACAAGATAAGTGCCTTAGAGTTAACTGCATCTGCATGATCTAACAAATCTAAGGTGAGTCTTATATTACAACTAATATGTCTGTTTTTCATGAATCCTGTTTGAGTTTCAGCTATAAGAGGATCTAGCCCTTTTTTTAACTGTTTGCATATACTAAGGCCAAGATCTTATAATCTATTGTTAAAAGAGTGATAGGATGCCAATTATCTATTGATAAAGGGTCTTTATCGGGTTTGGGGATAAGAGATATAATGCCTTGCTTCATTGGTGCTGCTTTCTGTCTTTGATGCATTATTTGTACATAGAGATTAATAGATTTTGAATAAGTTCCCAAAAGTGCAAGTGTATAAAATTCAACAGATAGACCATCGATTACTGGAGATTTGCCTTTCTTCATTGAAAATAATGCATCTCTAATTTCATTAGCTGACAAGTCAGAGTCACACATAGATTTAAATTGTTCACCAGTTGAAGGGATATTAGTTTGGATTTTTTCCAGGACACTTGCACAATATTTTGCATTCAATTTGAATTTGTATAATTTTCCATAAAATGCAGTGACAAAATTATATATTGAGTTGAGATCTTTCTTTTCCATTTTTAATTACCCAATATTAAGGGCAGTTAATGGTTTCCTTTTATAAATTCTTTTCTCAAGTATTTGTGTTCCTCTCCCCTTCCTCCAGCTACTTGGCTCTAGACCTAATAAACATTCCTTTTGCCATGTCTAAACAAATTTGATCCAGCTGTAGCTGGATGCCCTTCAACTGGATTTCTTCTTCCAAAGTGATATTTTCTTTTGTCAGTAGAAGGTCAAGTTTGTACATCAAGTCAGCTTTTTGAATACCTCTTTCTTTAGTTCTTCTTTTTCTTTTCTTCTTTTAATAACAACATACCTAACCTTTCATTTAAAGAATTCATATTTTTTTCCTTTAGTCATTGTTTAAGCCATCATTGAGGATTTTGTCTGCTAGTTTTTCAATAGTATCATTAAATGAATCATCATTTAAAAGAGTATTGTTGAATTGCATACAAGAGGTCTCCTGGGTAGCACCTAATTTCAAAATTATTTGATTATGGTCCAATAATGGGGCATGAATATGATTAACTTCTTTCACAAATTGAAGGGTAGGGTAAGAAATTAAAAATAGATCAATTCTTGATTTTAAAGTTAGTTTTCTATTACACTAAAAGGGTTGAAGAAACACCATGCATCAAAGAAAGGTTGGAGCAGAGTAACGAAACAAGGTTATTGCTCTGTGAAGCTTGGTTTAGCTTAGGATGGTATCTGTCCTCCATATCATCAGGACATTCATTGAAATCACCACAAATAATTATTTATGAACCTTGGTATTTATTGTTTAGTTCCTTCAATTTGGATGTTATTTCATCAAATAAGACTTTGTTAGAAACATGGGAATCAAACCTGTATATGATACAAACAATAAAAAATAGCATTGTCTTACACTTACTTACTTACTTATCAATAAAATCCATCTACCAGAAGGCACTGTTTCAAAAACATCCCCTTTAAATTTATGTAAAAAAAAAAAAAAAAAAGAAAAGAAAAAAAAAAAGTTAAAACCCCAGCTGAATGATTAGTACCTTACCTTCTCATCCTCACTTTATCAATGACATCACTGGTTTTTATTTAAAATCCCAGAATTTTCCTTGAAAAAGCAAAAGGCTCAGTTTAACTCTCAATGAAGTTTGTTCATCATTTTTCATCCACAGTCCAGCAACTGTTGTTGTTTTTTTTCCAAAATGACACTCAAAACATGTTGTAAGAAGCATCTGTTAATAGTAGTTTGTATCTTGGATAATAATTTTGTGCAAATGAGTGTCCTTAATATTCATACTTTTATTTTATAAAAGCTGGACCGGAAAGACGACTGCTGTTCCGCAAGTAAAATAAGACGTCTGGTGTAATTGTCAGAGTAACAGCGGGGATTTTTTACAGTCTTTATTTTATAGTCTCTTGTTTTGTTCTATCATATAATTAGTTTTTAAATAACGTTTAAACCAGATGATATTTTTTCCTATACGTAATTCATGTAGTCATTGTGCGAAGTGCGTTTTAGTCTGTGTGGAATAGATAAGGCTTTTATTCTGAAGGATTCATGCCGGAACTCTCATTGTTGTCGCTGCCTGTGAGCTTTATTTTTTGGTAAACGAGCCGGAGGGACGAACTCTCGCAAGGTTACGGTTGAGGTTGGGTGAGGTTAAGGTTAGGGTTCAAATCTCGCGAGAGTTATAGCCAACCTTATTCACTCTGCTTCTGATTGGCTAGTAATTGTTGCTTTCTTTGTTTGGATTGGTTAGGTGTAGGCATGAGGAGTGAGCTGGTTAGTGATAGCGTAAGAGTATCAAGGTCAGAGCCAATCAAAAGGCAGAGTAGGGGCAGGTCTTCGCAGAATGCAGGTGGGGAAAAAAATAACGCTTGCTCGTGGGTTCACAGGCTGAAGAGTGGTTGTTTATCAGGTGACTAGAAACGAAGTTTGCTGTGAAATGGATTTTTGTGTCAGGTTAACGCTTCAAGAAGGACAGAAGCAACCGCCAGTGAGTCTGCAACAGTGAGGTATGTTTACATTTTATTTAAGTAGCCCAACATTAGCCGCGGGTCTAGTCAGATCAGTTAGCTACATTTTTGAACACTTTGCCAACCGGTTTGGTCAGTTTACGTTTGTTTGTTTGTTTGTTTGACTGCGATGCCCACACAAAATAAATGGCAAATTGACATACCCATTCGTCATAAGACCACAATAATGAAGAACTAGGAATACTTTTCTCTGAGTTGTGGAAACACACTGTGAAAGCAGCTGTCCGCAGTGACAAGGAGCCCACTTCCTTGAATGAAACTTCTCAGTCTGTAGTCTGAAGTTTAAATCGGTGTAATTGTATTTTCTTGAGTAAGCATCATGTGAATACTGGTTCCTCATTAGTGGCACACATGATGCTTTAAAATGCAAGCTCAGCTTCGTTCTGCCATGTCAGTCTTCCTTTAGTCTCCTTAAATAGTTCAAGTAATAACCTCATATTGTTCAAGCAAGTGATGCAATTGAAAACGTGCCCTTCTATTTCTGTCAGTGACATTCAGACACCGCAGCTCTCCGGTGCCTGTCTCATGACTTTCCTCACAAGCTCACAATTCAGTGCTTTTTTTTTACATGTAAGGTTGTAGTTTGTAGAGCACGTGCAGATTTGGTGATTGCTGAAAAACAGCACAATGAGTCAAACAATCACACTGGAGCAGTCAACTTTATAAAATCCTGGTTCCTGTGGGAGTGCAGCGGGTTCACATCCACACATTGCTGTCAAATAATAATGATGGCAGGGGCCCCCAGTAATATTGTTGGTGCTGCAGTGGCTCAGTAAGAAAAGGACAATGTGTTCATGTGACATTCCACATCATCTGAAACATGATTACGAGGCATTGCTGAATTGTATAGGTAGCTGTTTGTCATACTTAATTAACTGGCAAAGGTTCAGTAGCTTAGAAGAAAGCGCATCGTTGGCAAAATGTCAGCTTTGGAATAAAGTCTACGCTGTAGAACTGTCATTCTGAAGTGCTTCTTATTTCTTTTTCTTTTTAAGATGACATGAGCAGTAGACGTTTTATGAGCGTCATGTTCAGTGTTTTGTGCTGAACATAAACAGTTCAGCTCAGAGTACAGCTTCTCCTCTTTGGGTCTCACATTATCTTACATGTGTATTTATTTTATTTATGACGGGATAAATGTTGAAAATATTTGTTTATCCCCAGAAAGGCTTAAATGTGACTCCTCTTACTGCAGCATTGCATTACACTGACCACTGGACTGCTCTCTACCAGCTACGACCCAGAGCTCTCTCCGGAGTATGGCTTCACAGCAAACACAGTCTACTTTTTCCTTTGTGGACATGCACAATTAAAAGTAAGCATCTTCCAAATCCCACTTATTGCAGGAACATTACCATGTTGCATTGATGTCTTTTTTTAAGATGTTTTTCCTTTTCTCTTTCACAGCTTTCTGTTAAACAGTTCCCATCTTAGAGTTTTCTACTACCTCCTTTTCCCCCAACCTTCCCCTTTTTCTCTCCTCTTTACTTTGTGAGTGTGCTGTCTGAAAATGGACGGCATAGACCCTGTGCAGCCCAGTCTCAACTCCTCCTATGTTCCGACTGCTCTCGGCAACCACAATGTATCTGATGATGAGGAAAACGAGGACCAGAGTCCCTCTGCATCCCTCCTGCCCAAACATTCATCAGTGCCTTTGGCTGTACGCTACAGTCCAGAGGACTCTTACTGTTTGGTGTACATCATCTTCTTTCTGATGGGCATCGGCTCCCTGCTGCCCTGGAACTTCTTCATAACAGCCAAACACTACTGGCTTTACAAACTGAGTAACAACACTCATCACAGCGGGGGTGAGGAGGAACGTTCAGACCTCAGTGTGAGTAAGAGGAAAACAACAGCACTGTGTTTTCTTACTGTTTGTTTGTGTGTGTGTGTGTTTTATACTCACAAATATGTGTGTAGTGTGACAGATGTGAGGACTGAGGGTCCTTTCACATCTCACAGAAATCCATTGCAACACAATTATACCATTAGAAATGCCACAAGACTTGTTGAGGAATGGAAGGTTGAGAGGGTAAAAGGAAGGTGTCTTGCAGCCAGATACTGTAGCTATGAGTCAGGATAGTCAAGCAATAAGGTATAAATTTATATGATTCACTTATCAATTTGGACAGGAGTGTCACAAAGACAGACATCTGTGTAGTCAACTGAAAGAACCGCACAACATCCAAAAGAAAGGCCAATGCTCCTAAGTAATTGATTCCTATGACTCAAACTCATTTTCAACTAATCTTTGTGTATCTGTACCACACTAGGTACAGATATAGCAAGCTGGCTAGGAAAGTTTGCCTTCAGTAATAATTGCACAGTGGCTTGCAGCATGGTTGAGCAACCAGCAACGAATTTCTTTGCCCAGAGGTTTACTGAAGACAGGCTTTTATTTGTTAAAACAGTACAATTTAATACCAGGCTATTATTTAAGATAAGACTGTTAAATCTGTGAAACGGTCCGGATGGTTTCTCAGAGATTAATGCTTGACCTCAGTCACCATAGCAACGATAAAGAAGAAGAGAATTTTTTTCGATTTTTAGATTTCTCTTTTCACTTCCTCTTTGTGTTTGTGTGTGTGTGTGTGTGTGAGAGAGTGTGAGAGTGTGAGAGAGAGAGAGAGACACACAGACACTATGCAAGAAACTGTGAATTGAAATTGTTTTGTCTTTTCTCTAACTATTCACAGGACTACTTTGAAAGTTATCTGGCCATTGCCTCCACGGTGCCTTCTGTGCTCTGTCTGATACTCAACTATGTCCTTGTTAACAGGTTGCTTTCACCAAAAACACACACGCACACACACACACACGCATGCACACACACACAACACACTCCTCTCGGTCTGAATTTCTAACTTGTTGAGTCTCTCACTCCACCATGATAAACATAATAAAGTGCTTTTAGTACATTAGATTAAATTACAGTAATCTAATTTACCCAGTGACCTTAAAATGCTGTGTGTCCCTTTATATTCTCTCTGGACTTTGATCAGTCTGTGTTGGTCTTAGATAACACGGAGCAAAGAGGATGTGTTATCATTTTTAAAAGTCATCTCCTTCAGAATAAATTTTATATCTATTATTTGTGATGGATAGTTAATATCTTTGTGATAACAGTCAGTGTTGTATGCAGATTTGTGGTTTACACAGACTGTAATCAAATCAAACTGTCCTTGACACAAAAAACAGCCAACCTTACATCTGCTTTAATTTTTAAGTTTACATTGATCAACTGACCTGCCTAATCCCTGTGTATGTATGTGTCTGCGGGGGGTGTTCATAGGTTGTCATCAAACGTGCGGATCCTGTGGTCTCTCTTTGTGATCCTGTTGGTGTTTGTGGTGACCACAGTGCTGGTGAAAGTGGACGTGTCAGACTGCAGGATGGAGTTCTTTGCTGGCACACTGGCTTGCGTCGCTGTCGTCAGCGGAGCCTCGAACCTCTTCTCTGGCAGCGTATTTGGGATCAGCGGGCATTTCCCCATGAGGATCTCCCAGGCCCTCATATCAGGTACAGTCCTTATTCAGTTCAGGAATGTCTCTTATTGACACTATTTTCTTTATACATTATCATTGTACAAATACTTTCTACAGTATGTACTGTTTGTCGGCTTTATTAAGGGTTTCTTGATGAAGTAACTTGCTGTCATGAATGTTTATTTCTTGCCACCTCCAAACATGATGTATGTATGTGACATGATGTTGTCATGTCGGTGTCTGTGTATGGGCACGTACTTGTGAACACAACAAGAAGAGCACACTCTACCCCTCTCTCCTTTTTTTCTTGTGTGTCTCTTGTGAAATGACTGTACATAAGCTGAAGTCCTTTCCTATCTCAGGCCAGGCTATGGGAGGCACACTGAGTGCAGTAGCATCAATAGTAGACCTGGCAGTGGCAGAAGATGTGACAGATAGTGCTCTGGCCTACTTCCTGACAGCCGACGTCTTCATCCTGCTCTGCATTTTCACATACCTGCTGCTGCCCAAACTTGCATATTCACGGTCAGTAAGAAAGATAGAGATTCTTGTTCCCATATAGATACATACAGCAACTTTTAAAACATGTATTTTAATTTTCAAATTTATCAGAAGACCTTTTTCAAGAAAACTTCCAGCTGAATCTGGATACCATAGATTACAGATTTAGTGTCGTTTTTGTTATTGCCACCAGATGGGGCTAAAGCTAGAAAAAAATCCTAAACATCTCATCACAAGATTTGCAATAAAAACTCTAAACTTGCTTGTTCCAGTTACATTGTTTGTGCATTTGAATTTGTTGCTACCATTTGATTCTCTCTGTCTAAAACCACTTATTTTTATCATGACTTTTAGAGATTTTTGAGGTAATAGCTCATCCAATACCTCATATGTTCCTCTCTTCCCTCCAGACACTACATGCTGGCAGCAGCGAGCACCAGTCCAGGAGGTAACAGTGAGGGGGGAGCAGCAGCAGGTACAGGGAACGGTGTCTCCGCCCCACCACTGCAACGTATCCTCAGGAAGACATGGGTGCTAGGCCTGAGCGTCTTCTACGTCTTCTGCGTCTCTATCATGGTGTTCCCTGCAGTATCATCAGGGATCCAGTCTGTCAACAAAGACAGTGGCAGCATCTGGACCACCACTTACTTTGTGCCCCTCACAAGTTTCCTCCTGTACAATGTAGCAGACTTTTGTGGTAGGCAGGCCACAGCCTGGCTGCAGGTGCCTGGCCCCACCAGCCAAGTCCTGCCTATACTGGTGGTGTGTCGCTCCGCCATGATCCCACTTTTCATGTTTTGTAACTATCAGCCGAGAGACCACCTCCACACTGTGCTGTTTGCACATGATGTGTACCCTGTGATCTTTAACTGCCTGCTAGGCCTAACTAATGGTTACCTAGGCACTCTACCAATGATCTATGGGCCAAAAGTGGTACCTCGGGAGCTGGCAGAGGCCACAGGAGTGGTCATGTCCTTCTTTCTCACTCTGGGACTGGCTGTTGGATCTGCTTTCTCTGCCCTTATTGTGCACTCTATCTGATCAGGCAATAGCCTTGTCATGTACAGTAGTATAGCAGAGCTATACAAGAGACTGGACACCAGAGTCTGTGAATATCAGAATCTGAAAGCACTGTGATGCAAAGTGCACCCGTAAAACCAATTGTCTGCTATGAGGGAAAAGTGCACATAAGCTCCTAATTTTCACTTGACCAAAAAGCCTTAACTCCTTCATACCTCACATTAATGTGTGTTATGTTTACACTAATGTTGCTCTTGATGTGAGTCTCAGGGCTGTGTCCACCATGACCAGGTCGTTTACATATTAAAAAGAGAGAAAGAAATGTCAGTGAAAACAGTCAGTGCAGTCCACAAGGGACACATCATCAAACAGCATATCTTCATATTTTATATATTTCATATTGCAAAACACACATTTTGCACAATTGTATATGGTTCAAGGGGTAACATTTTTTGGTATATAATAGGGGTGTTGAATAACTGTTATTTTTAGTTCAGCTTCAATACAATATGTAGATTGCAAAGAAACACCATATGTTATCAAGAAATACAGCTGGGAAAATGTGGCAAATTGTTGTTGGTGAACAACTGCTGGTACGTTCATGTTTGCTGTCTATAAATGTAATAACTTTCCACGAAAAACTCTTGACTTACTGTCATCATTTTTGAAATGTGCACTGTGAGTTTTGGTCCATGTAGATATAATATAACCCGTTTTAAAATCATTTTAAAAATTTCTTGTTTACTTAGTATTTAGATTTTTAAAAGCCTTTAAAGTATAGCAATTTATTTAATTCACTGTACAGCTTGTACACCCTGATATTAGATTTTGGAGAATCTATTAAGAATCCTTGCACACTTTAACATTTCATTAACTATAAATAATGCACCTCACATCACTGCAGGCCATTTTCCAAATTGTCAATGAATTCAGTTTTTATTTTCCACAAATTGATCATCTTACTGTAGTGGATTAAAAGCCAGTAGCTCCTTGGAGAAATCAATCTACATACTTATTTTAGGCTATTATTTGGACAAGGGTCAGCAGTTACATTTATACATTTTTGTTCATAAGTTAAAAATACATTTGTCAGCTGAGTCATGTGACACAGAGTCTGAGAATGGCTGCCTGAACAGAAAACACAACAACACAACTATACACTCTGAGCCAAAAACAAACTTAATGAAATGCCAAGTAGCAAGAACATTGCAAGAAGAACTTCAAGAAATCCCCCTTCACCTACCCCAGAATACACTCACAGCAGCTACAGCTAATGATACCATCTCCGACTGTGAACTAGGCAGGGTTGCCGCTGATATTGCAAATATATACAGCGTCCTTACAGAAATTTCAAGTGGACACAACAACAAAGTGAAATCCACAGAGCCACCACATCCATGGAGTCCAAACTGACAACTGTTACCATGCACCTCTCCAATGTAGTATGTCATCTAGACCCCCTTTAGGATAGCAATGAGGCGCTGAAAGCCAATCCGCCTGTGACCTGGGCCGAGCTGGAGCTACTTGGCCAGCAGGTGGATGATCTAGACCCTAGAAGCCACCACAACAACCTGTTTTTTGTGGGCTTCCCTGAATCCTGTGACTACAATGGTGCCCTTTTATTTCTAACCAGGGTGATTGGGGCTCGACTTCCTAAAGGTTTGGAATTAGACAAAGCCCATTGGGCACTGGCTCCACGCAGACCAGACAGCCAGTTCCCCAGGGCTATAGTGGCTAGGTTCCTGCACTATCAAGACCAGATCATGCAAGCAGCACAAAACAAGGGGAAGCTGTCATAGAGAGGACACTGCATAATGATATTCCTGTACTATTCCAAGGCAGTGAAAGACATGCGCAGACAGTTCAAACAATGCAAAGAAATGCGTCATGAACGCCACATAGGATTTTCCCTGCTGTGTTGGTCATCAACCCCAAAGGAGATGGAGGACGGTGCCAGGAGTTTGACGACTACTCTCCATCTTCAAAACACCAAATGAGGGAATATCTTTTTGAAGAATGGTGTTCATCCCTCTAGAAGAGTTCCAGAGACTTGTAGAATCAATGCCGAGACTGATGAACACCATTCTTCAAAAAGATATTCCCTCATTTGGTGTTTTGATGATGGTGGTGGAGTGTGCTGTCTAACACGTCAGTCCAAATTCCATAGGTGTTCAATTGGGTTGAGATCTGGTGACTGTAAAGGTGACAACATATGATTCACATCATTTTCATACTCATCAAACCATTCAGTGACCCTTCATGCCCTGTGAATTGGGGCATTGTCATCCTGGAAGAAACCACTCCCATCAGGATAGAAATGTGTCATCATAGGATAAAGGTGATGACATCTTCGTATTGATTTGCAGTGACCCTTCCCTCTAAGGGGACAAGTGGACCCAAACTATGCCAGCAAAATGCCCCCCAAAGCATAACAGAGCCACCAGATCCCCTCACTGTAGGGGTCAAGCATTCAGACCTGTACCAGTTTTTCCTTTAATTTGTCACCTGTCTGTATCTGATGTGTTGTCTTGACCTGTTTGAAAAACAATAAAAACTACTAATCATAAAACAAAACAAAAGACAAACAATATCTTTCACATTGACAGAAAATCAAAAGGAGGTGGAGTATTGATCTATGTCAAAGACTTTTTACTGTTTCTGTTTTTCTGTTTTTCATGTTGCTGCTGTCAAAGAGTTTTGAATATATTATTCTGGACATCTGCCCTTGAGGTGGTGACCATTTCACAGCTATTGTAATCTACCGTCCCCCATCTGCAATTTGTGAGGCCTTGGAAGAAATTGCCAAATTAATCTAAGCTAGTTATTTTGGGTGATTTGAATTTAGATTGGCTCTCAAAAAAACTCTGTCAGACTAAAAGAACTGCGTTTAGAGCTTAATCTGCATCAGTTGACTGACTGCCTAACTGTCACACAGGAGATTGCAGCTATGATACAGGAGGGCACACAAGAGCAGTCTGAGTGTCCATTATGGAAAGAAATGTGCCAGCCCAGAGTAACAACCAGTAGGTTCTATGAGGTTTGCCATGTGTGAGGGGAGTCTTCTGGTCAGGCACTGGCAGCGCAGATACTTAAAGGAGTACGACAAACTGGTGCAATGACAAGGGGCCTTGAGCATGAACCTCAGGTGCTAGAAGACAGACATCTGTAACATTTCTGAGGTGGTGCATGTCAAATGTGTGAACCGGCAGGCAAAACTGAAACAAAATCATAAATTCTACTGGCAGGTTCAAGGTCAATTGGCAGTAACTGGATTGAGCTGGTGCGATTTCATTACTGACACTGAGGAGGACACAACTGTTGAAAGAGTCTGGAGGAATGATGAAATGATAACAGAAATGAAAGAAAAGGTGAACCTTTACTTTTTTGGTACACAGTTTCTCCTCCAAATAAAGGGTTTATACCCTGTGCTCGAATATAAAATCCACTTTATTTTTTTACAAGTTAGCTGGCGTTAGCTAAGAAAGTCTCCCCTCTTTTTTGCCGACTGTAAATTCCACAGCAGCGTCATTTGAAATATGAAATATGAAATTTAGTGGGACTACGGGCTGTCTCCCCCACTTGTCATCAATTTCGTGTGATCTACATTGACTACAGTAACACTCTGGGCATGCATATTCATATTTTCCTGCGTACGATACACATTGCATTGTGAGAGAGGGGCTAGCCTCACATTCACGCCGGCCACGGTAGGCCCACTGCGGACACGAAACGGGAAAGCGCAGTCTGAAGCAGCAAGGCAGGGAACAATTAACAATGAACTAAAATCCTGACACAAATTATATAATGCAATTTATGAAGATGCTATATTCATAGATAATAAATTACAGTTCGAAAATTGAAAATAACATCATTTGTTTGCACGGTTATTTCTGGTGACAGCAGGTGGGGCTGTGCCCTATTGATCAGTCGCCAGTGAATATGTGGATGTATATCCAGAAAGCTAAATGAACAGTAACCCTTTGTCGTCTCCTCCTCCTACCTGTCAGATATCTTACCTGTATATCTAGGAGCCTATTGTGTACATTTTTTTATAAATATGTGTAAATATTTATAAATGTAATATATTCCACTAGACATATTATGGGGTTTTAAGTATTTTAGTAAATGGATAATTTTCATTGGAACTGGTCTTATTAAACAATGTAAAAACAAACTAAAAACTATTATTATAGCTCACATGAGTGACTGTTCTTGGCAAGTTCTATATATACACAATTGTATAGTTACTGGATTATTACTGGATTACTGTATTTGTATTACTGCATAACTACAGAAAAGACAATTGTAAACAAATGAATAAAATGCACTGACTTGGTCTAATGAGCATTAAGCTTACTGTTGTTACATTAACTTCTCATCATATCATAACAATTACATCAAACATAAATTCATACTTTTTGTGTCTAAAGGCAGTGTTGGAAGAAGTATTCAAATCCTTTATTTAAGTCAAAGTAGAAATACCATAGTCTAATAAACTTTAACGAATAACAATCCAAGAAATCTGCTTCCCATCATACACATAGTGACAATGAATACAGGCATTGACTATGAGAAAATACTCCAAAGTGAAGTAACAGTGCCGACTAGTGGCTGACAGAGTATGATAACAATAACAGAAATTCACATATCAAAAAGAGATGATTAACTCAAATATCTACACAAGGCTTGTAACCATATACGGAGGCCTGATACTCCTTCAATATTGCTTAAGAGATACAAAATATTAACAAATATGTGTTAGAATATTTGAATGGTGTAGTTCTTCAATATTGCTTAAGAGATATATTGCTTAAGAGATACAAAATATTAACAAATATGTGTTAGAATATTTGAATGGTGTAGTTCTTCAATATTGCTTAAGAGATATATTGCTTAAGAGATACAAAATATTAACAAATATGTGTTAGAATATTTGAATGTTGTAGTTCTTCAATGTGGAGCCAGTTTTAGATACATTTTATATCACTGGGTAGATTAGTAGCACAGTACTGCATCATATATATATATATAAGCATTTCATGTTTTTTTAATGAGAAAAGTAACTGAAGCTGTCAAATAAATGTAGTGTAGCAGAAAGTACAATATTTACCTCTGACATGTAGTGGAGTGGAAGTATAAAGTAGCATTAAATGGAAATACTCAAGTAAAATAAAAGTACCTCAAAATTGTACTTTAAGTACAGTACTTGAGTAAATGTACTTAGTTAAGTTAAGTTCAAATCAAGTGGTCCCTGAAAGTTGGTCATCAAGCAGCAGTTGGTCCACAGCTGGTTGACTGTCCCAGACAAAGATAAAGGAAGAGTGGTGTCCCAGATGTGATACTCTTTCACTCTTCTGATTGTTCTTTTAACACGAATTCGAAGTCGAGCTATGGCTTGTCTTTTCAGAGCACCTTTTTTGCTGAACTGCGCTGTGGTTTTAAATGGGGGTATGATCAGCTTTGCCCCACGCTTAGCCAGCATCTTCTCAATGGTGAACCCTCTGTCTGCCACGCAGCCATCTCCTGGCTCCAGTAAGTCAAGTATGCCACACCTTTCAGTGAGCTCTCGATCTGAGATGGAGCCAGCATAGAGACTGGACACAAAAGTCACAGCACCACATGGGGCAATCCCAATTAACCCCTTCAAGGTTGTAATATTTTTGTAGATTGAGAAATCCTCTGATTGGAGAGAGAGGGATGATGGGATCTCGCACCAAACCTTTGTACAGTTGATGATCACCCTCACCTCTGGACTGTACTGCCTGAATTTGAGCGGCATTGTGGACTCCACTTGCCGTCTGCTCATCCAGATGGGCAAGGAGCTGAAGAGCAGGTAGAGGTAGTTAGCCCAAGTTATTACAATGCTGCAGACTGTGGACACACTGACCTGAAAGATGTCAGCCAGCACAGTCTCTTTCAGGCCTGCAGCAACACGGCAACAGTACAGAAAAAACTCATCAATTAATTGCAACCTGCGTATTGAACTAGGAAAAGTGGGTGCAAATATTTGTCCCTTTTTCTGCGCCTGTGACCAGTAAACCAGCATAGATGCAGATGGTTGAACAGTCTCCCAGAAGGCATGAAAAACCTCTTTCGAAGCAAACCTCGTATAGAAGTGGATATTCTCATCGGAGACACAAAACCCATGAAAATGCAAATGGCTCACTGTCAGTTGTGGCGGCTCTGTTTCCAGTACACCTGTATGAGATTTTGGGGTAACAAAAAGAGAGAAGAAAACTGAAGCCATTTGACTCAGAATCAGATAAATGTTATTACAGGTGTTACACTGTAAAGCTTTTGACATAAGCCCATATGTCACATAAAAGTGCGTACTCACAAAAATACAGAATATTTAAAAATGTGTACAACATTCGGTGCATAAAAAAACAACTACCAATAACAAACAACATATAAAGAGCCAGAAAGAATAGCCTACTTCAACATTCACTCGAGCATCAACATACCTGGAGCAGGACCAGCCGCGTAGTTGTGATCTATTGACCCAGGGGAGGCGTCCTCACACCAGTGAACATCATGGCCCAAGCCAGTTGTTGCTCTATCATAAACGGACTCTTGCTGTGACTCTCCCCAGTTATTCCACTGGAAACGGGAGGGGACTATCCCGACTTTCAGCCGCTTGCGATCGGTTGCTGGCGTGAAGTCAACTTGATTGAAGTGCCGGCTACAAACAAATGTACTTCCTCGGAGTACTGTAAAGTCCGGACCTTCATCTCTACGAATTGCTTGAACCCACTTCTTCCTTTCAATTATATCACTAGGAAAGCCATGAAAACTTAAGTAAGGTTGCCGTTGTTTGTTCGCTTGACAATGAGGTACACAGCAGTGACATTTTGACTTCGCTTCAGCCATTGTTGTACTACTACGGGATGTGCCATCCGGAAGTCCGTTTACACAACAATGACCCCTTCCGGGTTATGAAACACTGACGCGTAAAAATCATGGATGTATTATTAGAGCTCTTCTAATACATCCATGGTAAAAAATAGCATATTATGATATAACATGCGAATTATATTAAACTAATTTGTCGGCACACAGTAAATGTATCTTAGCCATACAATATCAGAATCTTCTTATTGCCCGTTATTACTGAAGCAATTGTCTTTTATATGGAGAGGTGGTGACGAATATGGATGCGAGAGAGGCGATAGTGTATATTTGTCTGATTAATGTAGACATAGCTTATGAATTTCGTCAAATCATTCCCGTTTATTATTTTTGTTCTGTTGAGTCTGCATCTCCTACCAGTGTTGGTTACTGTAATCACAGCACATCTGTCTATAACGCAGTAATGTAACGCGTTAGTATTCCTACATTCAGTAATCACATTAGAGTTACTAATCCGTTAAAAATTCCGTCGTTACCTGCGTTACACAGGTTCTCCAGTTATCTGCATTAAACAATAATCAAAGGTGCCTTTCATGCACGCTTGTGCAACAATCGCCTGACCTCTCATGACATGATTTTAACTTGAGTTCCGACACACATGTATACACGTGTGGGAGCAAAGACAAAAATGGCAGAGCGGTCTACAACTTTTGAGTGGTGGAGGTATGCACACTACTTCGAAGTTGTTACGCGAAAAGACGAGAATGTGACGGTAAAGTACAAACTGTGCCCAGGCCAGAAACAACTATCCACTGCTGTGAATACACCACACAGCAGCAACTGCAAAGGCAACATGCTAACACTTATGTTAGTAATGTACAATAAATTACATTTTTTGAGTAACCCCAACACTGCTTATCAGTTGCTTTCTGTGCAAATCCGGCTAATATTTGAGATCGCTAACTACAGTTTTTGATTAAAATAACGTTACATTTGGAGAAACTGGGCGACTGTTAAAATGCTGAGTTCGTTGCCAAGTGAGCTAAATAACTCTGATGTATTTGCGGTCCTATGTTGACTCTGAGCCTAACCCTGAACTCAGTATCTGATGTGTTATCTTGACCTGTTTGAAAACAATAAAACTAGTTACTCACTTCCCAGAATTCAGTGGGCTGGTCTGCAAATATGTTGCACACTTAGAGTGTGTTGCCACACTGTAATAAACAAGCCAGTAGGTGTATATGACAGACTTGATAAGAACAGAGCTTTATTCAGTACAATATCAGCAAAGGGAAAATGAAACAAGAGTGGATTTGGGATCACTTTAATTGTTAAAAATTTACAGATCAACTGACAGTTTGCTCAGGGTATGAAGCAGACGAATTCGAGATGCTTTCTGAACGTTAGAAAAGCCGTGATTTACAAACAGTAGGAAGAGTGCAAACAATGGGAGGTGAGTGGGAGGTACACACAGACCATCTTATTACCTCCATATCAGCTCCTTAAAACAAACATCAACACATTTTCTATCTGTCCACAAAATATAAATTTGTTGTAGGATTGGACATACTGCTAAAAGTAACAATATTAATGTCATTCTTAACACACTGAGCTGTCTCAGTTCCTCCAGTGAGGAGGAATCAAATACAGCTGGGGGGCGTCGACAAACAGAACATCCATCTGATGCTCTGTCGACATTATACAACATGTGAAACTGAAATTTGTGTTCCTACATGTGCCACACCAGGCAAGCAATATAGGTAAGTACAACCCAAATGAAACAAATCTGCAAAGCTCTACAGTGAAGCTTTGTAACATCTGCTCGTAGTGAAGCAAAAACAGACTGAGCTGCAGGCTGCTATACACGTAATCAATCCTCCCCTATCCCTCCCAAAAAAAAACAAACAAAAAAAATATATGTCCAGTCCCTTTCCATCATGACATCATTCAAAATATCAAAGTTAATTTAAACATGAATTGCAGTCATTTAACTCTATTTAAAAAAAAAAGAAAACAGGACACAAATTAAAAGTGGGAAGCAGCACTACAGTATTTTTTTCTTTTAATTCCCTACAGGCCAATTTGTCCTGGTCTTCCTCTTCTTCTATACCCACACATGGCGTTGGCAGTGAGCCACAGCCTGAAAGACACAAACAGGCGGTTAGACACACCCTATGAAGCAATCTTCCTAAAATTTTACAGCTTTAGAGAATCAGTTGTGATATGAAACACAGTAAGAAGCATTTAGTCACTGCAGTTTGTCAGTGACAATTTGTCCCTCAAGAGTCATACCCTTAATGGAAAAAGTGTATTCTCATGACAAACTCAAGAAGTCTGAGTCTACAAATGCATGTTTGCGTGTCAGAATAGGACTACTTACATTGCACCGAGTTGCTGTCTCCATGTTCTTGCACCAGAATGCAGGTCCCCAGCTGCACTGCTCTGTTCCCAGCAGCTTGCGCACAGCTTCAGGGCAGGCTCCCACTTTCTGTTGAAAATAAAACACGTAGCTCATATATTAAACTGGGCTGCAGGACTTTAGCGCAAGCCAGTTCAATTTAATATCCGCTACCAACAACTTATGAAAAAAAAAAAAAAAAGTATGCAAATTGACATGACAATAGGAATGATTTCAATTCTTCCTAGATTAAGTGAATAATAATGTTTCCTGACAAACAAGAAACTCAAAGCATCTCAACCATGAAGATAAAGTGTTCCTTTGTCTTGTTATAAATTAATTCAATTGGCTCTTTACCATGCACACAAAGTCGGGGTCGAGCATCTGGAGCAGCAGCTGGACAAGCATTGGTTCATACTGTTCAACCAGCTGGTCGCACTGTTGACACAGACACAGAGGGGTTAATGTGAGGCTCAGGAGAATTAATGTTACACAAAAGGTAAGAAAATGCAACCACTCACCTCAGACTGGAGAGAGTCAGGCAGGAAGCTGCATACTTTCCTCACAGCCTCCTCAATCTCTGCCTCTGTAGCGTTCTTCTCCAGAATGCCATCAATGTAAGTGACGGCCATCTTGCACACATCGCAGTAGCCACCAGCCTTAAAGCGAGTCTGGTCCAGTGCAGCTTAGAAGCAGAACAGAAACCAGTGTTATTCCCCACATGAGGAAATAGACCTTGGGCTTCACCGATGCATATGTAAAAACAGATTTTGAAATTAAGCCTAGCAGAGCATTCTCTGAATTGTAGAAAAGTTTTATTTTAGAGCTCACAAAAACCAAAAATCAGGCCAACTAAACACTATAAAAAGAGAACTGAAAATAAGCAGCTGACATTTTACAGGACCAGCCAAAAATGGAAAAAAAATAGCACAACTTAGCAGTAAAGCACAACTCTAATTACATATAATTGACATGGAGCACATTGTTACAAGATTCTGGCATGTGTGGGCATTTTGATGCAAACATTCACGATAATTTCCTGTGTAATCTTGTTCTTGTGTCAGTATAAAAAGCTTATTTGTAATATCTCTAATATGGCTTTAGCACATAATTCCTGTAACATCTAAAACTTCCATTCAGCGTGCTGTGAAGAGTGAGAACTTACGGACATATGCGCGTCTGGCATCATTGCAGAGTGCCAACACTGTGCAGACAGTCTTGGGATCAGCCTGCTGCACCAGCAGCTCAATAATGGCCTGGCCGTAGGTCTCAATCAGGTCCTTACACTGGCCAGACAGAGAGGAGGGCAGAAGTCCGCACACCTTCTCCACAGCTTTGATCACCTCCTCCTGAGACACAAGATGTGTCAGTCTGACATCAGAGCTGAGTCCGACTAACTGCACCAACAGTATGTTGGCAGCAGCTTTGTAGAGTTTATTTTTATGACCATATCTGATACATCTAGTAACACATGTCCTACCTCTGTTGCCTGATCCTGCAACATGCTCTCCAACTGTTTCATCACAAACTCACAGATGGCACAGGTTGGGGAATCACGGACTCGCACCATAGGCTGCAATACACAGAGGGAGTGTCTTATGTGTATGTACAAAACTTTTAAGATCTTGCATCAATATCGAGTGCTGATAAAAAAAATAGGCAACCAGGTCTACCCACTCGCACCATGACTTACCTTAGCAGACTTGTCAGTGGCAGACTCTACCTTGGTGGCAGGGACAAGCTTGACAGCAGGTACAACCTTGACAGCGGGTACAAGCTTGGCAGCAGGTACAACCTTCATGGCAGGCAGCAGCTTCAGCATGGGAACAGACTTCTTCATCTCATCACAGAAGCCAGCGTGGACACAGATTTCCTTGGGTTGCTGAAGACGGAAACAGACAGTATGTTTAAGATACACAGCCAAAGGTCTACGAAACTTGCCACATTACATGCAGCTAGTATAAACCATGTTTGTAATCTGCATACCATTCCACAGCAATACCACCCATGCAATAGGCATATAATTCCATGTTTAAAAAAACCCACAATAAAAAAAAAAAAAAAAAAAAAAAAAATGGTGGCCATGTCTTTTACCAGTGCCAAACACACACCAACACACATCCATACTGGCAAATGTTTACCGACTCTGAGGCATTCCACAAGATCAGCCACAGTGTTAAAAGAAAGAACAGCCATGTATAGTACAATAAAGATGGTGCTTTTTCTGATGAGGATAGCCACTTCCATGTTAATAAAGACTAGTGCATCTCTCAGTTGACTTATTTGTGCAAACTATAAGATCCAAGCACACATCACAAGATCCAAACATTCTTCAAGTATGACAGCGCTGTATGCTTATTTAATGTGGGGAAACAGAAGAGGAGCTTAATGTGGCCCTTTGCTGCGTCACTTAAGTGTCAAGTCATTAACCAAACAAGTAAAATGTTCATGTTAATATAGTAGTCACACTCAAAATTAGACCATTTACATGCATCACTACAGAGTCAGGTGAGTAGCGCTAGGAGTGGACAGCACAAGAAGCAAGAGCTAAGGGGTTAAGATGCTACAGGCTGAACACAGAGAGACCTACCTGTTCCTGGGGAGCAGCACACAAAAACCCAGAGCAGGAGAAAACAGAGCAAGACAACATGAATGGGGGGGGAGAAAAGTAAAGAAGGAACACAGGCGAAAATGACAACAGACATTAAGACGGGGGGAAAAAAAGTAAACGATTTAAAGATGTCAGCAGGCCAGGTGGTGCTGCAAGACTGCATATGAGCTTAGCATCAACAGAATGTCCAAAAATATTATCACAGACGCGTTAGTTTTGATGACCAGTTCATTAAGCTCATCGTTGAGGATTAGAATATAATGACTGTTTATGTTATAATGTAGCTTAAGTATGCAATAAACACAATAAAGTTTTCCTGAACTTTCTTTTAAAAAAAAAAAATCAGTTAATCACATGAAGTGGGAGGGTTGGAAGACTCACCATGGACATGAGCTGCTGCACAACAAGGGTACCATACTGGCTGACATACTGCTTGCACTGCAATGAGGAAAAACAGTCAATATGCAGCCTTTATGTTTTTGTTTAAAAAGAAGAAGAAGAAAAAAAAAAAAAAAAAAAAAAAAAAAAAAAAACTTGCACAGGGGTTCTTACCATTGCAGATAAGCCTGGTCCCAGCAGGTCACACTGGCTCTCAATATTCGCAATGAGAGTGTCGATAAATGAGGAGTTGGCCTTGGCTTCTGCTTGAGCGTCAGTCAGGAACTTAATGCAGTCCTGGCAAACATCATCGCTTCCCTACAGAGGAGTAATAATCAGGGCCAAATGAGAAACAATATTCATCAGGTGGAGAACATATTGTTGTCTATGTAGGTGCTGAGAGGAATTTAACAGTGCACCTGTTTTGGAGTCTCTTGTTTAGGAGCTTCCTGCTTGGGGCTCTCCTGAGGATAGAGGAGCTCGGGCACATTGAGCAGGAAGGGAGCCACACGCTGGGAAAGGTCAACCTGAGGGATTTCGTTGGACATGAGCTGCTCCTTGGCCTGAGCCAGGGCTGCCTGCTGAGAGCTACACAGTCCCATGGCTCCACACACCACAGCAGGATCCTCCTAAAAAAAAAAAAAAAAAAAAAACACACCACATTAAAATAATTTCTGTTATAGAAAATTTTAACTTTAGGGGTTACAAATCGAGTTACACTGGGTCAAGCATGGGCCTTGAGGTCACAGAGTAAGCAACAGTAAACCTTACAGAGAGAGACAATGGCTCCTCTCCTTGGGTGAATAGTGTGTCTGGATGTTTGGGGAAAGCAGGAGCCATCCTGATAAAGAGTGAACCGGCGTTGTCAGGGTAACCAAGGTCAGGGAGATGGCCCTGAGACTCCCAAGACACCACAGATAGGTGACTGCGCAGATTCCATTGGCATAACCAGACTGTGCTGACTGACCTGAAGCTCCATGCAACGTGACCTGAACTAACAAAGCGCAGTTCCTTGTTTAGAATCTAATGAGCCAGTGGACTAACATTGCACACAGTAGCTGCATTGGGTTTGACCATTTCTGGGCGTATAGTGTTTATGGTGTGATCTGTAGGGGTTTAAGAGTGACCACCCGGGACCGCCTCGTCAGAACATTTAGAGATGGCATCAATGCACATTCAACTGTGAATGCTTTATTTAAAAATCTGTCAACTGTAAGCACATATGAACCCCTACCTTTAAAGCCTGGATGACCTGCACAGTCAAGTGTGCAAATTCAAATTATCTAACAAAATTATCTAAAACTAATGTTTTGTTTTTATGAGATCTTTAAAGAACTGTCTCTTTTGTTCCCATGGGAGAAGTAGCAGGTGAGAGTTAAAACAAAGAAAACTACAACTAATGCTCCCAGTCATGGGGTTTAGTATTACACAATGACTACTCTGTTCCCATTTAGACTTGGGCTCACTTCCCTATCAATAGTGCTTATTCAGCTCCCTGCACTTCACTCACAGCCACTTCTGTTTTCGCTGTCTTTGACACCGACGGGCAGATGAGCCGTTTAATCAAGAGTCTAAGATGAAGCAGAATAATACACTGACAGACAAATCAACCCCAAACAAGCTTTAATAAGATCTTTGTCAAAACTAGTTTACAGCTTATTTGAAAGCTTCTGATGCGGTTCTAAATTCAGACCTTTGTTTTACTGACAAATGTTATTTCCGGTAATTGTTATGACCTCGGACATTCCACCACAGATTTTCACAATATATTTTTATACTGAAAAGAGGCCAAATCCTGGAAAAACAGGTTGCCTGTACTCACAAGCTCTCCAGTGATGATTCCTATGAGGATGGGGTAGTAGTCGTCCACCATTTCCTTGCACTCTGCAGTCAAACCTTGATCAGGGATGAGCTGGCAGGCCTTCTCCAGGTACCCGAGAACCTCTGCCTGCAATTATGAAAATATGGCTATTTATTTCTTTTTATAGAAAAGTAGAGTTCATCTCTGATAAGCAAATGAGTTTCCTGTGATAAAGTAGGTAACAGTTTGTTTGTTTGTTTTTTTTAAAATCTTACCTCAGTAGCATTGTCCTTCAGAATCTGCTCCACCACCATCAACACCTCTTTGCACAAGTCACATGGCACAGATTTCTGAAACCAGGAAACAGGGTGTGTAAATGTATTATTTATTTGTCACATAATTCAGAATGTACAGAACACCCAAACCATAATTAAGAAACGTGTGAAACTTTGAAAAAGAGGAGCATGTGTGTTCTGTGTCCGATATATTTTCACATTTTTAATAAAATGAATATAAATAAAAATCAGAGCCTCACCATCTGGGGCTTGTTCCACACATTCTGCTGGCAATGAGTCACAGCTCCACAGAGAGACGCCGTCTTTACATTCTGACACCAGTAGGGGGGACCACGAGCGCACTGCTCAGTGCCCAGCAGAGGGGTGGCTACAGCTGCAAAGTAGACAAATAAGTCAAATTTCATACTGATGAGATCCTTTTACTGCAGAGATCAGAAAGCACACCCCACATATTCATAGGTAGACGGCAGAAATGCTCTTTAATTTTCCAATTTCACTTTCTTATTCACTTTCTTCATTTAGGAGGCACTGCAGATATTTTATCAAGTATCATCTAGATTGTAGATTAGAGATTATAAACATGGAACAAGCAACATTTTCTCAGATTGAATTTCTGGTAAGGCAACTTTCAGGTGAAAGTATGGTTTTACTTCACCTTTTGATCTGTCTGGTGATGCTACAGTGACAAGACGGGGAAGTTCAAGATTCATTAACTTCCCCAAAACAATGTAGGTCTAAGATATTAAGGAGGAAGTTGTTAATAATTCTTTCAACTTTGATAATGCACCGCAGGTTTAATTTTACAACTCTATAAAAAGGTCAACCTAAACCACGTCAGCTTTAGCATACTTTGTCTGTGAAAGTTAACAGCCATGTATTTTGAATTTGATCTGAACTTCTCAGCTCAGACATTTCATTAAAAGACGTACCCTTGTCAATCACCTGTCAATTGATTGTAGACAGACTCAATCAGCTACGTCAGTCTGATCTATGTCAACTCACAACATCCATAATCTGACCAAATGCAACAAGTCTTGTTTGTGTGTGATGCAAGAAAATCAGTGGGTTTCTCTGTGAAATTAGAACTATGTCACACAGCGAGCATTGTGGGCAAAAATCCAGCTTTACTGTTTTATAACTGCTATCAAGGAAAATACACTAAATCCTGTTAGCTCACATTGCTAAGCCGCATTTATATATGCCTCTAAATTTAAATCTGACATGATTTCCCACGCTCAGCCTGCGTATACCAGTCACTAAGCAATGGACCATAGGGGGGAACTGATCATTTACATATACATTACTGTCCCAGATGCTGAAACAAATGAACGTTTGGTCCAATGCACACACACAAAAAAACATGTTTTTTTCCCCCACAGTTCCTCATTTCAGTGAGGTGGAAAAGGTGATGTGGGAAAGCACCAAATGCCTTTCAACACTGTTTCCTGTTTTTTTCCTATTACTCTTTCAAAACACGTTTAAGAAAAAACAGACAGATTATCTCATCTGAGTCAGAAAAACACAGTTTGGAAATATAGTCAGACTAAAGTGTTGTAAAGATGAACATGTCTAAAATAGAAAATAAAAGCAAACTTAACACAACAGCTAATGCTCAGAGTGTAAGCTGATCAGTATGCAAGAGGTGCACAAGTCCAGTGACTGAAAAGGTCAGCCACTGGACTTGTGCACCTCTTGCATATCTTGTGATAACTGTCAAGAATTATCTTGTGATAACTGTAAAGAATTGGCAATACAGATCAGGCTACACTGACAAACATTCAATAACCCAGTTACACCACCGTAAAGCCCCTCCTGCTCAGCATTCATGCCAATACAGTTGCAGGCAGGTCACACCCACCCAACCCTCCACTAGAGTCACATGAGCCTTCACACAAAATAACAAGCTGTTCTCAGCAGACTGACTGTTATAGAAAGGAAGGCATTTCTCCACAAGATTTATGTACTGCAGTTAACCATTTACACCCATCTGGGCCATATACAGTAGCAGAAAATATACAGTATGTTGTGTTTTTCTATCTGCTTTATGTAATTACCCACAGCAAAAAAAACAGATCACTGTAAACCCAGAACATAAGTTTTATAAGTAGTCAGCGAAAAAGACTGACATGTATGGGCCTGTATATGCAGCAAACTAATAATGTGAGTGAATCAACATCACATGACCAAGTGAAACGCAAAAGGCTTTTAATAGGTCTCATAACATTGTTCAACAACAGCAAGCGACCTGTGGCACATTTTCAGTGTAGCGGGCTACACATTAGTTTCACCCAACAAAGATTAATAGAAGTATACATAACATTTACTATGTGTTAGTGTTGCAGCACTTAGGAATGTCTCTGCAGCAAACACATGCAAGAATGTGAAACTGCACATTACATTTAACCAGAAGTCAGACATGAGATAAGCACTGCACACACAAAGTCCAAATGCCGAAAGAAACCAATATTTCCAGTGGATTGCACGAAACCACAACTTGTGTTCTGATAAGTAAACAAATGAAATTCATTTCAGGACCATGTTTCAAACGCCACAAGGCCAAGACATCAATAAATAATATAAATAGCCTGGTTGCCTATATATTTAAGCAAAACATAACTGCAGCGGCAAGTTATCTGTCGTTTGCAGTGACCCAGTTTTATCTGAACATATAGATAAACTGACGGCTTAGCTAGTGGCAAAAGGCCAAATGTAGACATGTAGATACAGGTCCCATTAGAAAAAACCCCTAGAAGAATTAAGACTGAAAGCAAAACTCTAAAACTGGAATGGCAGTTTATTAAAAAGCTGATATGACAGATGCTGGTAGTCATACCCTTCCTATACTTCCTCCTAAAACTAAACAAGGTCAACGAAGCACACGACCACATATAATATATTAACTGTTAGCTGGTCACAGATGTTTACTGAGTTAGGGCCCAGGTTCAACAGACCCGATTAAATGAGAAAACATTCAACCGAACGTTATGTTCGGTTGAATGTTTTCTCTGTTTTACACATTATCTCAAAAACGAGTCAGTGAAACAGTTGCATGGGCAATAGAATAGCTTTAAGGCGGTGGTCCGAGATAGCTAAAAAATAAACAGTAACATAAGGCTTTTCAACAATCCAATGTGAGGCTAATGTTACAGCAGTGTTCAATTAGCCTCCAGGCGTTAGCTTTCATGCTAACGTTAGCCGAGCCGTTACCAACGGGAGTGGGCGAACAATAACGTCTTCAATCCTCTTGTGAAGACTCACTTAACTTCTTTACACATTTAGCAAATTTGTCGAATCTAATGAAGACAAACACCCGATGTCTGTTTATGAAATAATATCGCATATTAGGCGGCATTTAGCTAAATTAGCTAGCCTGTTTGTTGATGTTTACCAGAGCTACTTGTGACGCTTCCGCCTTTTGATGTTGAAACGCACTTAGTTACACAACCAAATAACCTTTATTGTAACTTGACAACCGCCTCAACCGTATAACCGACAGTTTGCACAATATTAATTTTTGCCATAGGTGTTGGCGTTACCTGTAGACACGAAAAGTAGAGTAAGAAGCAGCATGACTCCGCTGTTTTCCTCTGATATCTGTGCGTTGGATGAGGCAGACCAGCCAGGAGGTGAACACTGCAATGCAGGCGGAGAGTCCCGCTGATGGCTTTATGATGTCTGACTGTCAGCTGACTGCTCAGAGAGACATGTGACTCTGCCTCGACCCTGATGTCTCTGATGTGATCATTCGTAACAAAGATCAAGTCCTTCAAAACTTTTACTGCTTTAATACTACTATTTTTCATAAATTCAAATACATATAAATATATTTACCAGCCCAATGCAACCAGTGAGATGTGAGTGCATTGGTTAGGAGTGTTTGGTGGAATCTAGAGCTGCAAGAATTAATTGATTAGTTTCCAACTATTAAATTAATTGCCAACTATTTTGATAATTGATCAATCGTTTCGAGTCATTTTTTAAGAAGAAAAAAAGTCAAAATTCTCTGATTCCAGCTTCTCAAATGTGAACATCCTGACTTTTTTTTAGTCGTCTATGACAGTAAACTGAATATCTTTGGGTTGTGGACTATTGTAGACAAAACAAGATATTTAAAGACGTCTCCTTGGGCTTTGGGAAACGGTGAAGGACATTTTTCATCATTTTCTGACATTTTTATGGACAAAACAACTGATAGTTGAGAAAATAATCGATAATGAAAATAATCGTTAGTTGCAGCCTTAGAGAAAACTCTATTCTACAGCTTTATGTTTCGATGTTAAACACTAGGATTTTACTTCGCACATTAGAAGTTCCAGTAATGGGTGTAAAACTTATCATTTCCACACTTACATTTCCTTGGTATCATAAGAGACAAGACAAGATTAACTCCTAACTACTGATTTAAAACTGTCTAAACCTACATAAATCGTCCCTGGTCCATAAATGCATGCTGTGATTATTACTGTATGTTTGTGGATAAAGATTGACCAAGCAAAGGTGGATTTACACAACATAAAGTTGTTATATGTAATAAATGTCATTCCAGGAAACCAATCAATTTCAACATGCCTGAGAAAGTTCACTGAAAAACAATGGTGACCTTGATCTCATCGAGTCATGCAGGGTGGTTTAGTTTGATGAGGACAATTCACCCAAATTCGGACAGTTAGAGTCATAGTGTCATTATTTAAAGGACAGTGACTAAGCCCGGGTGACTAATATATCACTTCAAAGTTTCAGAACTGCATGACCCATACATAAGACGGAAATGAAAGTAACTGAAACTGTCATCTCATTTTTAAGCATCATGTGGTGGAGCAGATTGTCTGACATTTTTTGACAAGAAAGGAAGCAAAACTTGCAACTAAGGTAGAAAAAAAAGTAGTTTATTGTGACATAGCATCAAATTGCAGGTCAACAACTATGGAAAAGTTCAAAGAGGGAAGCATCACACTGTACATCTTCTGGATATGAGCTGTGAACACCTGTAAAACAAAAAGAACAACTATTATATGGGGTTAAGTTACAGCACAGCATGATCTCCATAAACAGTGGGTAAAGGAGATCGACTGCAAGAAAACATTTTATGAAATAATTTAACTGTTCCTGACCCATACTGGATTTTTGCAGAAAATACCAATATCAATAATTGAGAGAAATGATGTATCAGCCAATACATCTAAATTTGTTTTTTAAAGAATTGTGACCATGTACCGGTACAAAGCAGGAAATTTTACAGTAAAAAAACCAACCAAAATATCAGTGCTCTCTAGTGGACAAACTATGTAATGGCACCATAATTTCTTAATTACTTCAATATATCTTTGGAATTTCTGTACTGCAATTTCTTATCAACTATCGGTCAATACTATTACACCAATACAATGTATCTATGATCAGCTCAAATGTTTTTGCTCTTTCTGCCTTTCACTCATATTGTCTGATGTTTTTTCAGTGTAAGAGGCATTGCTTTAAGATTGTGTCAAAATCTTCACTGGTCTTTGCCCGACCGATATATCGGTCAGCCAATATTATCGGTTGATACTGGGCTATCACAGATATATCAGTATCAGTGTATATGTTGTCCGATATGCGCTAATATTTTTTTTTCCTTTTTTAAAAAGTTATATAGGCAGCATTTTATGTATATTTTACCCATTTTCTTAATTCAAGTTAATATATACGTTTTTTTATTTATATTTATATGTTATAGTTATATGTTATTATTAATTATTAAATTCCCAGTAAAGTTTACTGTTTTAGTGCACTCTCATTTTACACAATAAAGTTAATTGTGAAACTGTAAAATGTCACTCCTCCATTACATATCTTCGTCACAAGTGTTTGATGACCACATTTGAGGGATCATTGCAAAAAAATGTATATTCTGTATATGGAAGATTATCGGTATCAATATCAGAATTTTTTTACCCCCTAATATCAGTATTGATCCCAAAAATCCAGTATCGGCCGGGCTCTACTGTCATTGTATTGTCCTTAAAACTCGTTAACAATTATTCAACTTTATTAACTATAAGGAAGTCAAAAGGTTCATTTTACAATCTGGGAATTTCTTTTGTAGTTTTGAATATTATTCTTCTTGGTTATAGCATTTCAATTATCAGCTTAATGCCATTACTTGAAAATGAAACAACTTCACAGATTGTTCAATTAAATGAACTATGCTATTAGTTGATACAAATTTTATGGCTCTTAAGTCAGCTGAGAATCTATTTTCTTTGAGGGAGAGCTCTGCTGCCATATAAGAACAGCACAAGGGTTTCTGTAGAGCTGCCAAGCCCAACAATTTCAAATGTAGACAGGGTTTTAAAACCATGCAATGCATTACTTCTCATTAATTCAGGTAATACTTAACGCTTTGTTGACGAACAGAAAATAAATGTACTCCAATTACTCTCATCATTTGTTTTTAATATATTAATTTATATCAAATAGTAAAACTCTGTGATGTGTTACAGTGTCACAGTTTCTTAAATGACAGATAGAACAGATTTTTTTTAGTGGTGAACATATTCTCATTACAGTCCTAAAGGGACCAGTTGCACGTACAGTACAGTCACAAGGAGTTTGGCGACTTGTGCACAAGGTCTGGATGAAAACATCACTCCTGCTCAAACACTTGCTGTTGGTTTCAAGTTTAAACAGATGCGTGGTTATTTCTGATGCACTTGGCTTTATCCTCATCAGCCCTTCCTTACATTCAATCACTGCTGGGGTCCACAGCCGTTCTGACCGGACACCTGAGTGTCCTTCTTCAGCACGGTGGGCCTCACCACGTCCACATCACGGTGCAGGTGATCCAGGAAGCTTGTGAGGATGTTAGGAGCTGCGTAGAAATCGACCAAAAAGTAAGTCCCTCGGCTGTGCCTCTGGTTGTGTTTGGTTATCTGGTAGGGCAGCAGTCTCTCTCCGAGGTTCTCCAGGTTTCTCACCACTGCGCCCCGCTCCATCAAGGTCTCCACCGTCCGCCGGAGAGCAGCCGCTGTCTCCGGCCGCTGCATCGCCTTCAGGATCAGGGCCAGTTCGTAACGAGGCATCGCTTCGGGGAAGAAATCCGCGAAATCCACACGCTTAATTCAGCTTGTACTAGGCTGGTGTCATTACCAGTTTACTGTGTACAAAGACGACCATGTTATGACACGAGGAACAGGAAAGGTCTTTGCTTATGACGTATAAAACATGCGCATGTCATATCTTCTTCTTTTCTCGGTTTACTGGAGAATCGTAAACAACTTTACGGCGCATACCGCCACCTACTGTACAAGTATGTAACATCATGTTGTTTACCCTATTTTTTAGATTTTAGTCAATAAACTCGTGTCACTTAAAAACTAAAGAGAGCCCTCCTAGTGACTCTTCCCTCCTCTCCCTCTGAATATCATATATTGACAACAACATGGCTAATATACATAAAAAACAGGATAAAATGTATAAACTGTGGTGCATAAATAATAACAACGCCCGATTAAACTTTTATAATGCTATTTTTAATATCGATATTTAATATGAACACGTGGGATCCGAAGAGAAAGATGAAGTAGCAACAGATGTCTCACTCTACCTCGATTCCTGGGTACCACCGAGATGAAACATTGTAAATACAGAGCTATCACTTTTATCAGAATCAATCTGTTTATTAGCTAAGTCTTGTCTTGGTGTTTTCCCCCACAAACGCAACATAAAGGAATAAAAATACAACAAGAGTAAGGTAATAATAATAATGAAATAATAACATAAACAAAGTAGTACTAAAATTAAATGAAAAAAATTAAATTTAAAATCTATTTAAAGAATGGCATATTAATAGTCTTGAAATGGGATATAAAACTTGAAATGAAATATTGTGGAAAATGAAATGTTACATGTGCAATAAATAATTAGTTAAACAGTGGAGGTTGAATGCAGTTTATGACTGATGGTATTTGCCAACGAACAGTCAGTGTTTATGTGTTTCTCTGGTTATTAACTTTGGGTGAAATGATTTCTTTAATTCTGGACAGATTCGTTCAAACGTTGTTATCTTTTTTTTCTTAAACAGAGTGAACCATCTCGCTTTTTTTTCTTCTTCTTTCGTCGTCGTCATTATGCGCCTGCGCACACGCCCACAAAGAGACGGTTCCGTTCACTTCCGTTCCTTCCTGTCCAAGCGTGGTGTCAAAGATGGCGGCGCAGAAGTCGGTGCCGAGCGATCTTTATAAATGTGTTTACTCGTTCCTGCTGGAGAACAAGTTCAGCAAGGCGGCGCAGGCGTTTCTCAAACAGACTAAAGTGGTAAGAGGCTCGCAGGTTTGTGGCTGACAGCCGGTTTGACGCGCTGTCTGTCTCCAGGTGCTCTCACGTGAACTTCTTTAAATAGGCTGTATGGGAGCCTTAAAGCTGTGCGTGGAGACCGTGCAGCCGCTCGTGGTGTTAGCACGTGGAGGGACACCCCTATATAAACTGCTAGTTGTTTATCCTGAACTTATCTTTTTCCACCGTTAGATAGTGAATGTTATGTGTTATTACAGCTAGTTGTTAAATTCTGCATATTTTAGAATAGCTGGATTGGCTAAAATTGACGTTATCTCTTTTTCTACAGAATCCTCAAGATCAAGATGAAGAAAGCCTTGTAAACATCTTCAACTTCTGGGTGAAGTGAGTTGCCACTTGTCTTTTTCGTTCTGTCCTTTAATTATGAACTTGAATTATGAACTATGAATTTGTATTACTCTAATGCCAATAAACTTGGAAAATATCTCAAATGTTTAACATCTGGGCAGCAGTTGAAAATTAGTCATTTGGCCAACAGTGGCGCATTTATAGTGATGTTGATACATGTTAATTTTCCCTTTTTTAAAGATCGATCTACAAAATCACCATTGGTGCTGTCTCAATATTCTACAGTTTATTCACTCTCTGTGCAGGAGCTACAGGATAGTCTCTTGATAACATCAGCAATGTGATCTATCTTCTGTTTAGTTTCAGGAGAAAACGGCCATATTCAGAAATTTGTAATGTTGAACTGTTGTTTTGCTCAAGTCTATCCTAAAGCAGGCTTGACTCTGCATTTTGGACTCTAAGGCTAATATCTCCAAACAGCAGTACTGGAGCTGTTGGCATGATCACATGACACAAAGATTAGCTGGTGGACAGATGTATGAATTTGTGATTGACCCTGGGAGCTTATCAGACTCACAGTTGTGACTCAGAACATATCTCCATAATCCACTAAAATGTTTTGGCCTAGAGTCATGGACAACAGTTGATGATTAGATATTTTGCTAACATGGGCAACTTTTAATCATATTGATATATGTTAATTTTCCCTTTTTTAAAAATATATTTCTAAAACTCCCACCGGTGCTGTCACAATAACCTGGAGTTTATTCGCTGTGAGTTGTCGCTACAAGTCTCTCGATAACATCAGTAATGCGATCTATCTTCTGTTAAGCTTCAGGAGAAAATGGCTATATTCAGAAATGTAGTTAAGCTGTGTGTTTTTGAGGAATGACAGATTTGTTCTTTTTTTAGCGTAAATTTTCCTTTTTAATACCTCTCTATGTGTCATTCTAGGTCTCCTGAAGCCAAGAAAAGGAAAGCACCTGCTGACAAAGCTGAAGCTACCAACGGTCCATCAGCCAAGAAGGCAAAAACCAGTGCAGAGAGCTCCAGCAGCGAAGAGTCGAGCAGCGAGGATGAAGAAGCTGTCGCAAAACCAACAAAGGCAGCCCCTGCAGGTAATATCAATATATTTAAATTAAATTTTGTAAGTAATGTTGTATGTAATGTTATATTCTGAAACCTTGTCTACAATGTTTATTTTAACAGCCAAGGCGGTGCCTAAAGCAGCAGCAGCAGCTGCTGCTAAAGCTGCATCCAGCAGCAGTGAAGACTCAAGTGACTCTGAGGACGAGAAGGCGCCTGCAAAGGCTCCTGCTAAGGTAGGCAGAAACATCTAAATGAACAATTCTCAGATATAGTCATTGCTGCAAGACAATGGTGGGTCTATGTTATTATTATAATGTATTTTTCTGCTTGTAGGCCCCTGTGAAGCCCGCTGCTGCTGCTGCTGCAGGCACAAGGAAGAAAGACAGCAGCTCAAGCAGTGAAGAATCTGACTCTGAGGATGAGAAGGCTGCCAAAGCTCCCGCATCAAGTGAGTTTATAGCCACATGTCTTTAGTATGGTGTAAAGTAACTGTTATTAATGGCTAACTAAAGTTAAGCTGATAATGTTTGATCTAATTTACCTTAATTAACTATGGATAACAGAACCCAAGGCAGCTGCTGCCGCTGCACCAAAAGCTGCTGTTGCTGCTAAAGGTGCAGCTCAGAAAAAGCAAGAGAGCAGCAGTGAAGATAGTTCCTCTGATTCTGAAGATGAAGAACCAGCCAAGGTATGCCAAAGACTCAGGCCACCCCTAAATATTGCTACATGTTTTTGTCTTTATTCGAGAGGTTAGAATAATGTAGCACAAGTTAAATTGGTAAATAATATTTCACATGTCCTGATAGGCTCCAGTCAAACCCACCCCAGTGAAGGCTGCTGCTGTTGCTGCTGCTGCTGAATCAAGCAGTGAAGACTCTTCATCTGAAGATGAGGCTCCACCCAGCAAAAAACCCAAAGCAGGTGTGTTAATTTTTTTAAATATTGCATGTCCAATAGCTTCCCCAAACTACCCAAAAACAGCACAGTAACGTCCCGGTACAAATGGTTTGAGGTGCTGGAAGCAACAGTGACCATCAGGGAAGGTTTGATTGCGCTCACAATGATTTGAGTGACATTCACCAATCAGTGCACAGCTTATATTTGTTGTAATGACTATACAGTCATACAGTGCTAGATGGAAAGTAGTTACATATTTAAGTGTCCATGAACAAGCCCATTTACCTCTTTTAATTACTCTTACATTTCTTTTGCAAAGTATAGTGTCTGTGCTGTTCATCTTTTTCTTGTTCAAAAACTAATCTAAGTCCATTTCCTTAATTTTGCTGTGTAGTCCAAATATAAGATTAAAGCTTGTTTGCTTCTTGAAGCCATGATTACCATGACACACGATGTTCCCTCCTCCCCAACACTGTTTATTCCTCCCCATAACTGTTTCTATACTTCCTGTCCATGGCCCCGTGTTTGCACCATATAGTGTGACCTACCTGAAGAATGGATCACCTGGTCCAATCAGGAATGATTTTAAAACATTTTCTAGTACGTAAAGTTAGCACTGAGGTCCTGGGCTATTTATTACGCTGCTGATCACCTACCTCTGTCTTTGTAGGAGCGTACAGCGCAGTCCCACCTCCTGCTTCAGTCCAGAAATCTCCAGCTGCACCAGCAGCCAGCAAGGCCAAAGACAGCGACTCCTCAGACAGCAGTGATGAGGAAGAAGAGAAGAAAGCTGCTGGTAAGAAGTGCCCCACCTTTTCTCATTTTGAACTGTCAGTGCTGATGTTTCTAACAACATTATACTCCTCACAGCTAAACCTGCACCGGTAAAGAAGACCACTCCTGCCAAACCCGCTGCAAAGAAGCAGGAATCCAGTTCTGACAGCTCAGGTAACGATCAGGATTCCAGTCAGTGATTTTCTCTTCAGCGTGATCCTATGCGTGTGACAAATGTTTTTCAACATACCCATGTCTTTCCAGATTCAAGCTCAGATGAGGAGGAGGCAAAGAAGCCTGCAGCCAAAGTCACCCCAGCTAAAGCCACCCCAGTCAAACCTGCACCAGCCAAGGCTGCACCTGCTAAAAAGGAAGACTCTGAAGACTCATCAAGCTCAGACGAGGAAGAGGAGGTGAAGAAACCTGCAGTGAAGGTGACTCCAGCTAAGGCTACTCCAGCTAAAGTCACACCCGCTAAGACGACCCCAGCTAAAAAAGATGAGTCCTCAAGCTCAGGTAAGACACACCTGATTTTGAACATGCGAGTTCATCATTTTCGAGTATTTGCTCTAAAAGCTTAAATGTCCTGTCAGACCAGAATCAAGGTTAGTATTCACCATATAAAATTCATCATGAGAACAGGCAGTTAGGACTTGAAAATAATTTCTGTTGTCACCCCTGCTTTGTTACATACATTCATGTTTATCTTTCTGCAAAATGTTCAAAAATATTATTTGTCTTTCATCACAGATTCAGATAGCAGCTCTGAAGATGAGGCTCCAGCAAAACCGGCTGCTAAAGCTGCAGCTGCACCAAAGCCTGCTGCTGCTTCTAAACCTCCTGCCAAGGCAGCAGAGAGCAGCTCTGACTCTGACTCCTCCTCTGATGAGGAAGAGGCACCAGTCAAGGCCAAGCCAGCTGCAGCTACACCGGCTTCAAAGCCTGCTGCTGCAGCAGAGAGCAGCTCTGACTCTGACTCCTCCTCCGAAGATGAAGCACCAGTCAAGGCTAAACCTGCAGCAGCTAAACCAACTACCCCGGCCTCAAAGCCTGCTACCCCTGCTGCAAAGCCTGCTGCTGCAGCAGAAAGCAGCTCTGACTCTGATTCTTCCTCTGAAGATGAGGAACCAGCTAAGGCCAAGCCAGCAGCAGCTAAACCTGCCACCCCAGCTTCAAAGCCTGCTACTCCTGCAGCAAAGGCTGCGGCAGAGAGCAGCTCTGACTCTGACTCCTCCTCTGAAGATGAAGCACCAGTAAAGGCTAAACCTGCAGCTGCTAAACCTGCCACCCCAGCCTCAAAGCCTGCTACACCTGCAGCAAAGCCTGCCGCTGCTGCAGAAAGCAGCTCTGACTCTGATTCCTCCTCTGATGAGGAAGAACCAGTGAAAGCCAAGCCAGCAGCTGCAGCGAAACCAGCGACGCCGGCTTCAAAGCCCGCCACACCTGCCGCAAAGCCTGCCGCTGCAGCAGAAAGCAGCTCTGACTCTGACAGCTCAGACTCTGAGAATGAGGCAGCCAAACCTGCAGTGAAAAAACAAGCTCCAGCCGCCAAGAAACCTGCTGCTAGTGCCACCAAGGCTCCTGCAGACACCAGTGACGACAGCTCCAGTGATGAGGAGGAAGCCAAGAAGGCAGCGCCGGTGCCCAAGCCCGCAGCCGCGAAGGCAGCTCCAGCTCCGAAAAAGAAGGCTGAGGAAAGCAGCTCTGACTCCTCAGATAGCTCAGATTCTGAGGCGGAGACCAAAACCACCACCCCTGCCAAGTCTGTAACTGTCACCAACGGCAAGGCAGCAACACCCAAGGCAGCCAAGGCTCCAGCAAAACCAGCTGAGTCCTCATCCAGTGACAGCAGCTCTGAAGAAGAGGAGGAGGCCAGTAAAAGTACTGTGAAACCTGCCACACCAGCTGCATCCACCAAGACAACCCCAGTAGCTAAACCCAAGGAGAGCAGCAGCAGCAGCTCATCAGACAGTTCATCAGATGAGGAGGAAGCACCACGTAAAGCGGCCACAGCACCCAACACCCCCATGACAAATGGTAACTGAACGTGATGTGGCCATATTTCTTTTTACCCCACTTAAGTTGGCCTTTAAGTGTGATGTAATTAACTCTTTTTTTTCCCTCTTGATTCATTCAGGCACCAATGGAAAGCGAAAAAGGGATGAGGAGTCATCAGATAGTGAAGAGGAAGAGGCAGATGTAAAGACGCCAAATAACAAGAAAACAACAACCACACCACAGACGTTTCCTAAAGCCAATAAGAAGGTAAGAGTTGCCTTAAGCCTGAGTTACCATGTATGTTTCTAAAACCACATCAGTCATAGCATATAATACAACTCTTATGGCTGCTGGATGTAAGTGTTTTTGTAGGAAAAAGATATAATGTAATGAAAATAACTGTCTTTCAGTCTTCCAACATACCTTTCCGAAGAATAAGAGAAGAGGAAGTAGATGTGGATCCCCGTCTTGCAGACAACTCTTTTGACGCAAAGGTGAGTTCAGTAACTGTTTCAGCGGTACTGCACATTTAGATTGCTGAGGCGAAGCTGTCAAACATGTTCATTTGTCTTTGCTATTCCAGTATGGAGCCCAAGGTGACTGGGGCCAGAAAGCCAACGATGTGCTCAGGTTCACTAAAGGAAAGTCATTTCGCCACGAAAAGACAAAGAAGAAGAGGGGAAGCTACCGTGGTGGAGCCATCTCTACCTCGGTCAACTCTATCAAGTTTGACAGTGACTGAGCACCTTCTCACTCTCTCTCACCTGAACTGTATTCTACCTGTGTGATCAGGACTACCAGTTGTCTGCTTCCTCCCCCCGGTTAACAGTCCTTCTACCATCACCTCCCTGTAGCAGCAGTACACTGACAGAAGAATGTGACCTGTAGAGCTGAGCTGGCACTTAGATGCAGTTATTTGCCCTTAGTTTGTAATGGACACCATTCATTTGATCTGTGATCTGAAAGCAACAGTTTAGTGGAGCTCTGGCAGCAAGAGAAAGATGTTCGCAGCTGTGACTTTGACATCCATGTGACATTATTACACTTATAGCCACTAGGTGGCTGAAGGCCACCAGTTAATGGTAAAAAGCCAATTTGTATGTTGAGCCCCCCTTTTTTTTGTTTGTATTTTGACTTTAACCCTGTACCTTATTCTCAAGTGACAAATGTAATTTCTTTCTAACAAACTTTTCATTCTCATTTATCTATGTTTGAAAGACAGCCATCCATCCCAACAGGTTCTTTATTATGTGTTAAGAAAAAGGCTGAAATAGATTTTTAACGGATCACATGGATTCTTGGTGTTTCTTTGGTTGTATGTTCATTTTTATTTGGCCATCTTTAAACATGGAGACTAGAGAGGGTCTGTACTTGGGTTTTTTTCTCTTAACATTACATGAGGACGTTTAGCAAGTAAGACTACATTTTATGCTGTGTATTTATTACATTTTATTCCATTTCAACATTTAGGACCTCAGATGTTTTGTCCATGCTATTTACAAGCCATTTTGCTTTGAATGTTAGGATGCTCCTGTCAACCTCTCTATTCTGTTGTTTATTGTTATGGAATCTTATTATTCACCAACATAATCAGGAGCCATGTTGTTTCAGTTGAATTGACTTTTTGTGTACTGCTTTCATTTTTTTTTATGATCAAGTCTTGTACTGTAACTGTAATTAAAGACCTGACATTAAATGTTGGTATGATTTGGAACCATGAAATATGTTTTTCTTCCTCCAAATTGATACTGATACTTCTCACTTGTTGTTTAGAGCAGCTTCTCTTAGACCTGTGTTCAGTGCTGACACTATACTTTTACAAAGAACGGTAAGGGATGATTTAATAGTCACGTACATGTGCCGCTTTGTCTATCCAATCCACAGATAGTGTTTTTTTTATCAAAAAATGCCTTCTGTCACTAGGTCTGATATGAAGCAATAGTCCAGTTTACAGTCAAATCCATGATACATGTACTTCAAAGACTTGGAGTATTATGCAATCAGTCCATTCATGCCAGGTCTTCCTCTGGAGGTATGCAGATTAGAAAATGATCCAAATTCTCAGAAAGTAAACCTGAAACTCTCCTCAAAGCCACTAGATGGCAGTCAGGCATCACTGACCTTCAGTAATGATGTGAACTTTCACATTATCACTTCATACCATGGTCAGTTATGAGGCTGACTGTTATGTCCAGGCATTACTGCCTATTCCTGTTATATGTGTCCTGTACTGGACTAGGTTACGTGTGACGAAGGTTCTGTTTCACTCTAAACAAGGGTGAAGTCAGGCAGCTGAGGCCTGTTAGGATTTGCAGATGTTGTTTATAACTTACCTGCAGTCCATTAGCCCTTACATGTATTTAAATGGTCATGCTTTTCAGTTAGACCCCCCTGCTGCTAATCAACACACCAACCACTTCAACTATATTTGAGTCTTCTTGTAAATGAGCATATTTTTCAACTGATAACAATAGATGACACAATGATTAAGTTCTGACATTCAAGTTCCAGTGTGGTTGAAGGTGCAAGAGTGGCATATTTCTCTTGTTCTAATTTCTAATTATTTACATGAAATTAGAAATTGTCATTACATAGTTTACATTAATGTAGTTACAAATTGAAGACTCAGAGAAAACACAAGATGTTTCTTCACCTCCACCTCTTTTGAGTTTGGTAGTCACATATAGGTGCTAGCTGCTTTATAAACTCCAACAGTATATTTGTTTGGTCTTAGTTCCTCATAGTGACCAACTTCTTTTGGTTTTGGACAAGTGCAGCTCTCACCTCTTCAATAAAACATTTACTGTAACCAGAGATTTTGGATATTATAAATGCTCACATCATTTAAATATCACACATGGGATGCCATATGGCTGAACTATAGCTACACCTCATCTGTAAACACATTTTGTTTCATTTTAACACCAATGACACTCAGCTGTGGCTCCCACTGAAATCTGCCTTAAATCCTTGATGCCCCGCAGCATTTTACAGCACAGCAGAGGTAAATTTGAAATTCCCTGCTCTTGCAAAGCACAGATAGTGGTCTTTCAATGTCGGCAATAAAACTGGCAACAGTGGTGCAAAGTTGGTGGATTGTATCAGAAAATAAATGATTTTTTTCCCCTTTTGATTCCTCTAAGTCCCTTTAAATAGGTCTGGTGACTGCAGTAGCCTGGATCTGCAGAGACAACATTACTACTTGCCAATTAGTTGGCCTTTCTATATGGCCCTTACTTACATTAATGCAATAATAACAAAGTTTTTTAATGACATGACAGATGGTACAGAACAGATGACCTAATGAAGCAAACACTCACTGCATTCAGCATGAAGAAAAAGCTTCATTCTAGCGCACACATTAAGAACAGTTCATGCACTGTCCGTACTGGGAATGTGTACATTTCTGTGCATACACACAAAGAACTGTTGACTTAGGAGGGAGTTCTGCAGTCACTCCAAATATAGCCTTGCTCCCAAGTCTGACAACAGTTAACCATTGAGTGTTGCTTCAGCGCTCACCAAGCAGAGAAATCTTACAGAGCGTTCTTGCTTGGGGTTTATATGGCTGAGCTGTTGAGAAGGGGGTGTGCAGTTCAGCTAGAGCTGTTACTGGGCAATTTTTCAGTGCAGATGGAATTGTTGTCAGGAGACTCGATGCATTTGGAGGCATGCTGAACTCTATTTAGCCACTATGAGCCACAAGAGCCTTTTTTTTAGGCAGGTTTTGAAAGCATAAGAAGTCAACGTTTTGCTTTGATGTTACTAGTGCTGAAAAAATGTGTTGGTTAATCGATTTGTCAACTGGGAGAAACTCGATCATTCGCCGATTCCAGCTTCTCAAATGTTTACTTCTTTCATCAGTTTTGTATCTTTGTAAATTGAATGTCTTTGTGGTTTGGCCTGTCAGAGCTGAAGCAACTGTGAAGAATCTTAAAAGCATCTTACATTCCATGTGATTGCAATGCCAGACTTGAGCTTCTTCAACCTTATCTCCTGCCTAACAATCACTCCTGAGTACCACTTCCGCCTGTCAGTCGCAGCGTGTCCGTGTGCAAGTGAGCGAGCCAGTCAGTTCGTCTCAGGCCAATGCAGCACAGTGTGTGTACAGAGGAGCTGCAGGACAATCTTTTAATGGGCAGCAGAGGCCTAGGACTGTCTATCCTGTCCATTTTAATTAGACAAAACTGCTGACTGCTCTTCTGCACACACACACACATTACCATCCTTTTTTCTTCCTCTGGCACGCTCTCAAAGCCGCTGCATACAATCAGCCATTCATTCTGCTTAAAAATCTTACACCCCATTTCATTACACGACAAATGACTTCTTTGGTGCCCCATAGATTAGTCTTGTTAATCCCAAAAGAGTGAAAATGAGAACATGGCAAGACAACAATCCAACTTACACACCATGCAGAACACAGTCATGTAAGTGCAATCAGTTTTAAATTATTAAAAACATCTTTAATAGAGCATTTTCTTAAACATCCATCTTATATAAAGTGTTTCAGGGAGCAATAATAATCAGAATAATACACACTTTGAACAATATATTATAGGGCGAGACAAGCATCACTGATCCTTTATGAGCCAAAATGCTAGGAGTAAGGATGCAGCTGGAGCTAACAGGCTGAACAAAGAGGAGCTAACAAGATTACAGACTTGAGGGTCCGTGTCCCCACCAAAGAAATGTGTCTGTCATCAGTATAGGACAGACGTCCTGCGGCATTATACAACTAAAGGTCAAACGAGATTGATTTCACTTCTTGTCTTGCCTTTTGCAGTAAAACATGTTAACTACAGATATAAAAGTGCTATTTTGGCGTTTGAAAAAGGGTCACACAGATACCTGCTGATGCGGCATTCCTCTACAGAATATGGCAGACATAAATATACAAATACCCATGATGCCTTAGAAAGACATGCTGGGAAAGCCTTTCGGGACACACGGTGCTGCGTCAGCATGCTTCAGTAACTATATTGATAGCTTGAACTACACTGACATGCGTTAATGATTGATGATGCCCCTCGGAGCTGTAGTCTTATTGAGTTTGTTGCATTAATTGTCTATTTAAATTCTTGAGACCTGTGGAAGGAGAATGCCACTGATGCTACCGGTGTTGTATTCACACGCTGTCTTTGTCTCACGCTCGCATGCTGCCTCCTGTCTCTATTATGTCTTTGGTGTGGCAAAGTCCCAGGCGGTATCCTGGGCACATTTCCACATGGCGCGCACCAGACGAGTGAAGCCCATGTCCTTGGGTTTCTCCAGCCCACGCATCAGCCGCTGCTTCATAATGGCTATGAACTCCTTATTACTCAGCTCTCCGTTCCCTGAAGAAGACAGACAGGGGGGGGGGGAGAGGAGATAGAGGAGGGAGGAGAGGGGCGATGGACAGGGGAGGGAGATGATGAAATAATAGAGGAAGAGTAAGTAAGAGGAGGAGATGACTTCCATTTATTGATGATTTCTACCTGTCAGCAGAGGCGTTATTTGCTTTGCATAAATCTTCGCAGAGGACAGCTATGATTAACCAGCCAGCTACTTACCATCGCAGTCGAACAGAGCGAACACCACGTCGCACACATGATCTGACAGCTCCACCTTGGCCACGGTGCGGGCCACCTGCTTCATGGTAACTGGTGAGACGGAGGGAGGGAACCACAGATAGAGAGATTCAGCGTTAGTTGGAGAGAGTAATAGAGGTGCTAGTGGACACAGACTCTCACGCGAGCCAGCTCATAAATGGCCCGAGTGGAGGAGACTGTGTGCGAGGTAAACTGCTTTGGATCGATAGCAGGCAGGGCTGCCACTCACAGGGGAGACTATCTGATAGACACGAGAAAGAGAAAGAAGGGGCTGAGAAGAGGAGGAGGAGGAGGAGGAGGGGCAGACAGCGTCAGAACATCGAGTGGAGAATGAGACTGAGAGGAATGAGAAAAAGATGGAGGTGTCAGGGTCCAGGAAGAAAAAAAACCTCAGTGTCATCATGCGAAAAACAATAAAATGATGAAAATCTCCTTAGTCTCAACCAGAATTATTGATTATCAGACTTAAAAGGCATGCAAATGGTGGAGGGAAGGTAAAGAGAAACAGAGGAATATGAAAATCAGTAGAGGGCTGGGATAAAAAGAATGTCTGACAAAACCTCCCTGCAAATGGCGAGACTTTAGGGAAAAGAAAAAAAAAAGAAAAAAAGAGCCAAATCGCTCCTCAAAAAAATCTCATTAGTGGCCTTTTTTTCTACCTTTAAGCCAATGTGCACTTCTAGATAACACACCCACATATGAGAAACTGTACTAAAAGGGTGTGAAATCATCAGATTTGAGAGTGAGATGAAAAAGATTCAAAGAAAGGAGAAAGAGAAACAATGATGTAAAAAAAAAAAGAGAAGAGAAAAAAACAAGAGCTCCTTCTGGCTGGAGCAGTAGGCAGACAGTTTCAGTGCACGGACAACGGGAGGACGGATAGAATTTGCGGACGCATGCCTGGCAGCTCATGTAGAAGCCTTTTTTCAATGCTCCTCCACGACATGCTTACACACATACACACACGGCTTGTTACTGTGTAGGCGTGCTGCTGAAATCAGACTCTGGAAACCATCACCTCTGGCTGGATCCTGCAGTCTCTTAAAGCAGCAGCTAATGGATGTGCTGACAGAAAACATATGGAGGCTTATTGAAGGGCTGAATCACTGCGATGAATGAAGGAAACGTTGATTCATCTAACAATTGCCGTATTATAAAAGCTACAGGTTTCCTCTTTGCCTGTGCTGCTCTCACATTAAATTGACTTTCATTGTGAAAGATGAAAGTCAGTGACAGTTGAATGAATTTAGTAATGATGAATGTGTTGAGGAGGAAAAGGGGGGAGGGGGGGACTTTTGATTAATCTGACACAGTAATTGGTCTTTAATTTAATACCAATCTTTAATTGGTTGTAATTATCCATTGTAGATAAGACTGTAATAAGACGACCACCAAGACTGCACTCTTAATGCAGTGTTGGTGGGAATCGTTGGTGCTTAGGAGGCAAAGAACAACCATGCAATGATGGGTCAGCCGAGTCAAAGCCCCCCCTCCATCTCTTAGTGATGATGCTGGCATGTGTCACTAGGAATCAGCAGCCTGTACTGTTAAGTAGAAGCGATCTGTCATGCGTGTATGTTCGTGGTCCGAGGATTGAAGCATGTGTTCTGCTGTGAGGCCTGGAGGAAGAAGTAGTAGATGAATGGATGGATGGACATACAGATGGCAAATAGTTGAGCTAGGATTGGGAGCAAAGCCATGCAAAAAAAAAAAAGAGATGTGAGAAGCCGATCTGGCTGGCTGGAGTGTTAGCAGAGACAGAGGAAGGAGCAGCAGAGAAATCTAAAGGTGGAGGAATTAGGGAGAGAGAGAGAATGTCAGAGGAAAAGGGCAAATTAGAGGTGTACCTTTATCTATGGATGCTCCAGCCATGTGGTAGAAACTCAGGGCTGTGTCCACATCATTTACATTCTTCAGGAAAGTAAAGAAATTCTCCACCTCCTCGAATGTGATGCCCTACACGAGAAAAGAAAATATTTTTTTAAAAAAAGGTCAGGGACAAATCTTTCCTACAGTTTTTACCTGAGCCAATACAGCACTGCAGTCCTGTGAAAAACCAACCAAATACTGTCATGACAAAAGGTGCGACTGCACAGTGATGTTTGGGGAGCAGCGCAGCGGTGTGACACAAATGAGGAATTGGGCAGAAGCATTGGACATACATGGATGAACAGTGTGAAGCGGAGGGACAGGAGAACAGACGGTCTAAGACACACACGCACATACCTATACACATATTAACAGATGCACAGTCACACAGCTGCCACACTGCTGATGAGCTCATTTGCATAGAAAACTAAACAGCTGGTCTTAGACAGTAAATATCACTTTTTCTCATTTACCGTCCAGGTTATGCCAATGCTGAGAGAGAGAGAGAGAGAGAGAGAGAGAGAGAGAGAGAGAGAGAGAGAGAGAAAGAAAGCAGGATGGAGAAAAAAAACAGAGGAAGAGAAGGAGAGAGAAAGATGCTTACTGCAGTCTAATTCCTTGGAGAGACACAGCTCTGGCAGCACCCCGGCTCATTTTTTTTCTCATGCCTGGGAGGTACAGCAGCATCCCTGCTTTCCGTTTTCTTTTGTCTGCTAATCGCTGCATTTAACCATCAAACTTGCCTCATCATAGCTCAGTCTGACATCTGCGGTGCTTTAATGTATACCAACAAGCGACCATATGATGTGTGCCATCTTTAAAAAAAAAAAAGGGGGAAATTGGCCATATTTTGCTGCAACACCTCTAGAGGATACGTTATGCTTGGGTGTGACTTCAGTCAAATGACTGATGGGGCTCATTACAGTGAAGCAGAACCAGCATGAAACCAAAGTTCATTCAAATCGCTGGAAATGGGAAAGGGATAGACATGGACTGAATTTGACTTCAAGCCCTCTAAATCTGGAATATTTTTAGATTTTCCCCCTGTTTGCTCTGTCCCAGTGGAGCCATTTCACTTGCTTAAAGCAACGGGGTGTTTTTTGGTGTATGAATGGCTGGGTAAAAGAAAGTCGAAACTCTTTTTCTTTTTGTTAGAAACCTTGCCGAGCCATGGTGATATTCAGTCTGAAGTCAACTAAACTGAATAAGCAGTTGTTGATTGATAGAAGAGCAAATGAGGGGGAGGACAAAGCCTGGAGTAAACAGAGGAGGTGAAAGACACTGTCAGAGAAGGGGCTCACTAAGGAGCTCACAGAGAGAGATGGAGGACTAACTTATGCCCTTCTGCTGGGCACTGGGTGCTCTTTATTTGGTCATCACAAACAGAGATAGTGGAAGGTAGAAGAGTTGGAGACAGTGAGTGCTGGTGAGGTGGATAATGTCAGGCTCAGAATGTGCTGTCCTCTCCCTGTGATGCATTACCTCTCAATCCTGTCTCTAACACACACACTCACAATGTCCCAGTCCAATGTCCTTTTCCTTCGGGCACACACTGTCTGTCACACAACTTGTGTTGGCTTATTAGTTGGAACACTCACACTCATATATAACCACAAAGCACCAATTACTTATCTCAAGAGTTCCATGCACACAGGACTTAAAACACACGCAGATTTATCTACCTGTGCATCCTTAAACATCTTCTTCAAGCCCTTCTGCATCAGCTTGAGTTTACGAGACTGGACGCCACTATAGGCCAGCAGCATACCCCCGAACTGTCTCTCGGTGATTCTGCCGTCCACGGGATCGTTCCTCTCAAACTGGAGGGGGGAGGAAGAGAGAAGATTGAGTGCTGTGCAGAGGGACAAACAAATTAATAAGAGAAGGAAGGCATGGGAAGATGAGAAACAGTAAATACTGGTGTCAGGCTTCGAGTTGAATCATGCTTGGAGCTGGCTTGGTGACATTAAATCTGCATGTGCATTTTTTTTCCCAATGTTCCACTGGAGAATGGCTTAACAGCAGTGGGCCTTGACTGTTTCAGGTCAATCCGGTTGATTTATATCTGAAGCTGTTTGACAGCCACACGGCTGCTTTCCTCTTTTCTCTCTGAACATGCTGACCTCTCAAAGTGTTACTGTTGTAATATTATTGTCACACAAATTAAGAGAGGCAGTTCATGACTAAGCAGAAAATAAGCCCGGAGTGAACATTTCAGGGTGACTTGACCCTTCATGAAGCATCAACCTTTTGTGAGGGCCAGTTAAGGACAGTAACTCTGGTTATCCTGATATTTCTGTTATTATGCATGGACATACAGGTTTGTGAAAGACAGCTTCCTTTCTCCCCATTTTTTATTAAAAAATACTCAAAACGATTTGTTGATCATCAAAATAGTTGGTAATTAATTTTCTGTCGATCGACTGATTGACTGAAGTGTTACAAAATAGAGTGTGAGAATAAGAGAAGTGAGAGAGATAAGTGAGGGAGGGAAAATGGCTACAGCTGGTCAAATATGGCCCCAGGATGAGCTGCAGTCTCAGCAATTAAAGAAAGGTGAGGTAAGATGAGGTAAGGGCGAGCACGTGAAAGAGAGACATCAGGAATAAGAACAACCACCTTAAAAACAGAGTTAATCTTATCTGTGGCATTATGATTTCAATCTCAGAGCATCGTGCTATCATTAAGACCTGACAGATAGCTCTTTCTCTCTGGCAGATGCTCAGACTCGCATCCCACTCTTGGAGCTTTAGATGACGGCGCCAATTACGGTTCAAAGTATTAGTTAGGCCCTACCCACGCTAATTAATATGATAACCATATGCTTAACAACACTAAGCAGTTGCTGTTGCTGTAGAAGCAGGAAGACAGACAGACAGCCTGGAGAGAGTGCATATACGGCGTATTTGTCAACCTCAACCATTGTTGTTCTTTGAATAACGCTCACCTGTCACTGCCTCCTTATTTCTCCTAATCTTGACTTGAACATATTTTAGTTCATTTGTCTACCGAGGGAGTAAATGTAACACAGATAGCAATATTTACTTCCTCTTAGTTGGGAAGCTGTTAATTTTTATTTGTAGTCTCTGGATAGCTGCAGAGGATTTACGAAGACAGCAAAGCCGAATGAATTCATTAAAACTGAACACAATAGTGCCGTTAATCAGTAGATGAAATATTCTCAGTATAATCTTCCACTCGTTCACTTTCCCTTTCCATTACCTCTAGTTTGAGCACGTCATGCTGCAGTTTCCTCTGAAACTCCAGGAAGCTGCCGATGGTGAGTTTTCCCTTCAGGTCTTCCCCAAAGAAGTAGGTGGTGAGAGCAGAGCTGCAGCCGGCTGTCTTTAGGGTGTTTCCTGTGGTGGAGCGGTCGCGGTGCCGCATGCCCATACTGGTCTGGGAGCGAATGATGCTCTGGACCTAGAGAGGTAGAGTGGAAGTAGGGGTCAAACATTGACCAGATTCAAGTTGTAGAGCAGGAAAAAAAAAAAACACAGTGGTGCACATCAGTGTAGGAACTTATCAATTGCATGTCAGCGTGTGTTAACGGTTACTGAAATACAATCCACAGCTGCTGTAGATATTAAAGCACAGTCCAAATGTGTGGGCTGGCTATTTTAACCTGGTGTCTCTTTTAATATATTGATTTTTTTTGTGTGTGTGTGTTAGTGTGTAACTACAGTATGCAAGGTGTGCTGCTGCTACTGATCACAAACTAACCTGTTCAAACTCCTCCAGGTCCACCTCTCCATCACCATTCAGATCAAACATCTTAAAAGCAATCTCAAAGTTCCTCTGGGGAGCTGGACACCACAGGACATAAACACAAACACACACACACACACACACACACACACACACACACACACACACACACACACACACACACACACACACACAAACACACACACACACAAAGGAACACATTCTGAAATCAATACATCACAATATGAAAACAACACGTCACACTGAATCGACCCAGACAACAGCTAAAGAGTTCGATACCGGCTCAGTCATTACACATCAATGGCGCGGCTTCTTCAGCCTTCATCTCACCCCGCCAGTGATGCTTTAGATGCTCTTTTTTTGAGCAAAAAGCCATCAGACTGCACAATGATTACTATACAATCAGTGTCACTCTCTGCCGACAGGGAAGCTACTAGAACAGACTCTGCGCTGCCTATATGAACAAGGAATACAACATTTGCAAAAATGGTATTTGAATTTGTATTTGCATTTGCTGCACTGTTTAATCAATCAGTGCACTTTATGCAAATGTCATTATGCAACATATTGACACATTATTCCTCATAATACATTACTGCTTATCTTCTATAGATATATTTATGACATTCAGTAGCATTATTAATTTAAGTATAATACATATCATATATACTCACTGTAAATTCATGTATTTAATTAATCAAATTCATATATTTTCCTAAGGAAGATATGAAATAATTTGTTGGTATTTTTCAAATGCTTACAACTAGTAGTTGCTGTAGTTGTGTTGCTGTCCTGATATTTACAGACTACTTCGTATAATCTCTATTTGTTAAATTCAACTTTCTTCTTTTTACTACATAACCATTTACTCCTTCGACAACTCAGTTCCTTCAAGGGAAATATTAAAGATTCATCTAGTCTTATCTGACAAAGGATTCAGATTCAAAGCAGTAAACATGAACAACTTGGAGGTTGGAATCAATGTGTGTGTCTGTCAGGCAAAATATGTCCTCCTTTGTACTATTTTGGTGGCCATGTTAAATGGATTGAAACCAACCATAAGGCATCCTGCCCTGTCTGCTTAAAAATGACTTGTCCTTGAAAACTTCCCCAGAGACTTTCTCCATATGAACGGATTATAATAAATGGTCGAGCTAAGCTTCGGATAAAAGTTTACTAGCGATTGGAGGGGAAGCACTCAGGGCTTTTCATTACTGTCGAGTCTGACACATTCCGAAAGGAAACATAAATGTGAAATCTACTCCCTGTTTCTAGTAATGCCTTATTTATTAAATAGACAGACAGGCAGCTTTCTAACCTGGCTGATAACATTCTATTGGAAAAATGATTTCCTCTTCACTTTCTGTTGTAACTGAAGCAGTAAGAAAGCAGAGATCAGAGAAGACACATAGGAGATTGTTTTGGGATTTGATTCATGATCAGTGTGCAAGGTAAGGCGGCGGGGGTGGGTTATATGAAACATTTGATCTGTGGGCAGTCCATACAGTTCAACGATGTACTTACTGGACAGCACAGTGGTGAGGAAGATGTAGTCAGAGAAGGAGATAAGGCCACATTCTCCCAGTGTGTAAAATATGCTGTCCTCATCTGCAAACTTCTCCCTCTCCTGGGCTATCTTCTGCTCATCCAGGCCAGGGCAAAAAAAAAAGAAAGAAGTAAAATTAAAAACATTTCACATGATTCAGCACAAGCCATATGGCTTTTACGGCTGCCCCAGGTGTGGCGGCTTTGTGTGTGTGCAAGCAAGAGTGTGTGTTTAAGAGCAAAGCTCAGTCAGAGACATGCTCAGACACGGAGACGTACACACACACTGTACTTACACACACAGAGACAAAAAAATTACAATGCATAAGGATGACTACGTAGAGACGGCTTAATAGAATAACAGTCATGCAAGTGCTGCATACACATGGAGGCAGGTGAGGGTGGTAGTGTCGAACAATTAGTCTGTGGTCAGTTCGTGTACAAACACATTATCCACCAGAGGTTGTACTCACAGAGTGTAATTGACATAAAGAGAGGGGGAAACATCACGAGAGACTGTAGCACAAACACACACACTATTGATAAACCATATCTGTAACACAATCCAAATGTATTAATCATTAAAAACAAAGTGACTTTCGCTCTCTTTCACACAGACACACATACAAACGCACAGTTAGCTGACGTTTAATTCTGTTAGCATGTGTATATTTACAGCATTGCATGAAAGTGTGACTTAATCACATGCACACTACACAGTCAGTGACAGAGTCTTTGATATATACAGTGTCCCACTAGTAGGACGCTCCACCAAACAGAGTGGACAGACGGACAGAGCATGCCTAGGAAGGTGTGGGGAGAGAGTGGCTGGGCCACGCTAAGCCCTTGTGGAGTTACCTCCGTCTGTAAGAGGTCCATTTCAGAGGAGGAGGAAGGAGGAGAGACAACTGTTAGAGAGCAGCGTGGCCTCTGCTGTCTTTAGCAGGGCCTTGAATGACAAAGACGCATGTGCATTCATAGTGTCGCACACAGCACACACAAACAAAACATCTTGTCCAAAACAAGATAATTAGGGGATACCACACAAATTAAGAATTCAATTATGTCTGGTGCTCTCTGCAGTTTTGCAATTAAAATTTTTACACATGAACAAGACTGCCTGCCAAAACCAGAACGTGTCAAACAAAGACTGCTTTCTCCAGCCTTGTCAGTAACAGCTTTACGGACAAGGCTGTTAGAGCAGTTATTTGTGCCTATTGTCTGTTTCGTTTTTCCACCTTTACTCATATCATTGCCTGAAAGAGATGGGAGAAACATTTAGTTCACTGGAAAACATATCTGAAAACTAAAATTTGGTGGCATCCCCCTTAATAACATAAATTCATTCCCCATATACCGACTCCCTCCTCATGAGATACATATAATGGCTACTAAAGACAATTGGTATAAGCTTAGAAAATGTATCACTATCCCCAATTCGTGTCCGTCTTGACTCTTAAACGTCACTGATGCAAATATAGCAAATAGTGGTTTCTACTGTAACATTTATTATTGATGGTATCTACATTTACAGTATACAGGGAGAAGGGAGTGGGAGAGAGAGAAAAAGTTATTTTTGGAGCAGTGCTACTAGTTGAGAGGAAGAGAAATTCTTGGTGCCTTGAGATTGGGAGATTTTTCGGTGTTTCCTTATATATGTGTGTGTGTGTGTGAGTCCTAGAAAAGGACAGGGAAAGAAGAGAGAGGGAAAAATGGAAAATGTGAATGGGAAAGAGGTTGGTATCTGGCCCTGAGATTAGAATGATGCCACACGGAGAAAGCCCTCTGGGTCTGAGGTGAGCTATAGCCCTGATGTCAGTCCACTAAAAACAGAAACGACACACACAACCACTTAGGTGTGTATTCAAATGGGCATACGCATAAAATACTGCCCACACAGACACCCACATAACCATTCACATGAGAGAAATAAACACACCGGGCCCTCATTATAATGATCAGAACAGAGGCACAGAGGACATAAGGTATGATAACTCACCCTTTAAGTCAAGGACAAAAACAGCTCAGCAGAATAGCCAAAATGACATTGAAGGAAAACAAATCTAATGGCTGAAGATACAGCTGATAAAAGAAAAGGATTTCAGGGTCTGCATTGGCATACTAACCAATAAACAGAAAAAAAACCTTTTAGTCGACCCTACAGCCTTCAATCTCTTGCTCTTTCCCACATACATATTGTGCTATCGTACGTACATCTCTCTGACAAATGATGCAACATTCTGCTTTCTCTCAAGCCGACATGAAGACATATGGCAGTGTGAACCTGTGCCTGTCAAGCTGTGCTGTGGGTTTCTTTTTTGGCTTTTAAGCTTTTTCCACAGAGCTTGTGGCTCTGCTGTACTATCTTCCTGATCATCCTTCATCTTCCTGCCACTGATGTAAGCCTCTACCTCTCACTGACACTATGCAACATGAGGTGATACAGCAAGACGCTACTCAACACTACAAAACAAGCTTACATACTTCTACGATAAAGAAGTTTTATCATAACAAGATACATATTAGGTTACTTTATTCCCCAGACAGACTTGGATTCTGTGTCTCATCAGTCTTGTCCTTCATCAGTTTTGATTCATCAATTCAGAGGACATTATGCCTATAAAACACGCTGCTGCAATCACTACAAGAATCCCAACTACATCAGAGTCGGTATTAAACACTTGTCGTAAATTTTTCCCAAAGCACTGATCTTTAAATGACTGTAAACGTAATTGCTGCAGCACTCAAGTTAATTAACAGCTAATGCCTTGTCTGTCAGTGTGTGTCTGTTGATCAGTGTCAGCTCTGTGGCTCTCTGTGTGTATGTGAGCAAGATTTCTTTTTAAATCTCCGCCTTGAGCCTGTTCATGTCTTTCTACATGTCTCTCTGTGTCAGCCAAGCTATGGCCAAGTCCACAGGCTGTGCTCAGATGAAGGGCTGAACAGCCCAACTAGCCTGTGAGTTGAGGCAGAAACACAGTGCTGACAGAGCTGCTGGCTAGATGGCGCTGGCGGCAGGGCAGTCAAATGTACTGCTGTCATATACACACACACGGGCAGGGTTAAGATCTAATCTCTCCAGTGCACCAGGCTACCCAGCAGCCCGATTGCTGCCCTAGCCAAATTTCAACTAGCCCAAGCTTAAAGAGTCCAACAAATGGGACTCATGCAAGTCAAGCACAGCCAGTGGCATGCATGCAAAAGGGCTAAATCTCTTTCTGCTCATTTCACATGAATGGCTAAGAAACACTTTCGAAACACACTACTGCCAAGTGAAACTTAAAAACTAAACTAAAAATTAAACTAGAAATACCACCTCGCGGTTGTATGCCTCCACCAACCAGTCAAGTTGCAGTTTACATCCATGTCCAGAATCATGTAATATTTGTAGTGAAGACTTTGAAGGAATTTAATAAAAGGCATTAAGTATATTTTCCTTATATGTGTTCACATGCTTTGCCAATAAAGCTGAAAGAAGTTGTAGCCGTGACAGTAGACAAAGCTTGAGATATGGATGTTGCTGCAAAGAAGCTACAAATTCTAAAACGTGAATGCTTCACTCACATCTTCAACCCAGCAGCACTGAAGATCTAAACAATCACCACAGTTTCAAGATGGGCACCCGAGATTAATGTCACCAATTCAGTATCTGAACAAATGTGAAATATGGTCACAACCTACTCTTCTGTTCCTGAGTTATATCGTTTGTTGAATAATGGACAGAGAAGTGTTTTTGCGGAACATTATGATGTCACAGTGAAGTTGACTGTTGACCTTTTGGATACAAAATGTCATCACTTCATCTTTTTATCCTATCAGACAAATTCTAATCAAATTCTAATCATCCTTGAGTCCAAGTGGACATTTGTGCAAAATTTGAAGAAATTCCCTCAAAGCGTTCCTGAGATATCACATTCATGAGAATGATGGACAGATGGACAACCTGAAAATATAATGCCTTCGGCCATGGCTGTCGTCGGCACGGAGACGTTCTTAGACTACATCAAAGTTATGTCAGATGTTCACACTTCATTGTTAAATCCAGAGTGTTGAGGAATTATTTGCTTGTTGCAATACATTTTTACATCCTCAGCCTCTGTGAACCATCACTGTCTACAGATAACTCTCAACAATGATGAAAGCTTTAATATATTGCCTCCATTTGTTCTTCCAAACAACTATACAACATAAACAACTTAACATGATCAAATGAACCACACAGCATTTTTACTCTGATGGGTTCAGCTAATGTCACAACTGTGCCGTTATGGAGGCATACATTTCTTTGACACCCAGCATCATCATGTCATAACAAAAGAAAACAGGCAGTTTTTCAAGTGAATGTGATTGAGATGATACATTATTCAACACATTATTCTGCAATCTTCTCACATGAATATTCAGATACTAAAAATATGTCATGTGCCTCCAATCCACTGTATAATTTCTTGCTTGCTTCACTCTCATTATTTACTGTACACTGCTCCGCCAGCACTTTGTGTGGCCAGGAACTTGGCTTAGGAGCTGATGGAAGCTCAGACTTGGCCCTCCCTAATGCCACTGTACTGGCTGCAGTGCTTCGTTATTGATTAGATCTGTGACCCTGTCCAACACTGCAGCTGCAGACACCCCGATAACGGGAAAGGGGAGGGGATGATGAGAGGTAAGTATATACAGTGAGCCACGTACATTCTGTCCAAACTTTGAAATAGGAATTATCCGACTAACAACACAATGATTTTTCTGATATTATAGTATATGTCTGTTGTCTGTGCGGTCTCCTCTGAGCGCCACAACAAAGAGATGAGTTTATAGATCTACTCTGCAACCTGACACTGAGGATGAAAAGCACTCTCTTTGTCTATGCATTCATGACTGTGTGTGTGCTTGAGTGATGCCTGTCCCCGAGTGGCCTCTCATCTTTTGTACAGGTGAGTCTCAGTGGAACTCCATGCATCAGTAGGGATATACTGATTAAAAAAAAAAGGGGGGCGGGGGGACGTGCACAATGTGACAGACGGAGAGTGCGGAGTGAGTGGAAAAGGGAGAGGCGAGACAGATGCATTAAAAATAGATCATTATCTTTACATGTATGTCCTTTGTGCCGCTTTGCTTGCTCTGGGGTTAGTGTCACTTTGGCAGGCACAATGAAAAGATGTGAGTTTCACAGGAAAGGTGATTCAATGACCAGCTTCAGGGGAAAGTCAACTCGGGTCTGAGGCTGACATTTCTGAACGGTGGCTGAAAAGCCTCACTTGGCCTGTGCTGCAACACATACAACTAGGTCACTGTCTCCATCCGCGCTCCGAAGAAAGCCACTTACACACTACATGATTATATATTTGACACACTGCCTTGAACGTCACCTCAAATATACACACGTAACCAGAATCTATTGCTGACAGTGGTCAAGAGTGAATGTTTTCTCCTTGTATATGGGGATACCTTAGGACCAAAACGCCACAGCCTCTAGGTGAGTGGGCGGGTGTGTGTGGGTGGGTGGAGAGAACACTAATGTATTAGCTTTCCACATCCAGTCCCTTGGGTAACCAAAGAGCAGGTGTACCATTAATAACTCATAATTATTCTGGGGGTACATTCAGAATAATGGACCCTGATGCGGAACACTCAATAAATAAATTTTGGTCGCTGAGGAATGGCAGCTGTTCACATGAGAGGAGGGGGAACCAAATTAGCTGACTGGGTGCACAGATCAACCCAACCTCTACTAGATTAGGAGAGAACAGAGAGGTAGAGAGAGAGAGAGAGAGAGAGAAGGAGCTAGTGTGTGAGTGTGTTTGTGTGTGTATGTGTGAGCTTTCATAGACACAATCATAGAGAGAGAAAGAGGGCAAAGACAGCCAAGTGAGAATTGAAGAATTGAAGACTGTGAAAAGATAGAGAAATAGAGCAGTGACAGTCCAAACAGCAGCCCTCGGGAGCTTCCTGTGAAATTAGAAAGAGTGAACATGACAACAGTTGGTGTGACAAGAGGCTTGTTTCCATTGGAGCAGCCCCCCTCCGCACTCCTTCTGAGTGACAGGTGTCCGCTCTCAGTCGCAGCAGATCAGGCGGCAGACACTGTGGCTTTTCATACAGAGAGGGCCACAGCATGTAGGAACAGTTTGGATACATTTCAGATGTACAGACTGAGTGCTGCCTTCAATGAATCTAAACCATGCTCTACAGAAATCATGCAGCACTGACATCTGGACAAGCCAGAAAATGGATTTGTGAAGGCTTTCAAGCACATCAATACAGCCTCAACTTTAGCTAACAGAGCCATTTCCTGGGTCCAAAACCACCCTGTGTTGCCACCATGCGCAGAAAGGGGGCGCCACCACCGGCTACTTTCTCTGAGAGATACAGGCAATAGAGCACGGCATGCTGGGAAAAAGACTAGAGTGCCAAAGCGTGTGGAAAGCTAGAGCTGATATTTCTTAGACAAGATGAAAGGATGAGAGGGAAAAGGAGTATTTATAAAGCAAGACAGAGAGGGAGTGCAGGGGAACAGCACTGCTATCATTTGACCAATACAAGTCCCTTATAAATGACTCATTTTAGCTGCTCTTTGCATCTCAGCTTTGCAAGATTTGACTTTTTTTTTTTTTTTAAATTATAGTATAGATGTATGTGAACTTTACTTTGGGGCACTGACTAGCCAGTAAATTATGTAGCAGTGCTGCAGTAGTTTAATGATCCCTGTAGAGGCAAAGTATAAAGTCTTCACTTTTAATAATTCAGCAGGGAAGGCATGGTAGGCAGCTGTCTCCAACAGGCTATACAAAGGGCATCAGGCAGGTCTCCAATACAATGTCCAATAACAATACAGAGTATGCATATTTGATACAATAGGGTGTGTGCCTACTTCAGTTTCTGACACTCCCCATCATTAAAAAGATGAACAGGTTGTAACCTGCCCTTTGCTGCTCTTGGCTTATCTTCACATCACCCTGACTGACAGGCATTCAGACCTGCTTAAAGGCCAAATCATTTAGTAGATAAAGCTTATAGGTCAAAGCTCATTTATCTACGTTTACCCACATAAATGTGTATATCAGAACATTAAAATCACCAAAGGTTTCTCAAAAGCACTTTGGTGAACTTAACATTCATGTTGTTAGAAACAAGGGTGCCGCTAACTGCTGAAATGAACAAATTATACACATTTATGTAATTGACTTAGTGTCTAGATATATGGAAATAACAGATAAGGCAGAGGTGAAGAGGCAGAGTGGTACATTCTCCACCAAATGTGTCATTTTCCATATTAGGACATCTCAGAGTGTATTTTTGTGCTTATACCATGGCCACTTACCACAGGGAGAAGCTGCATTATTTAGATTATCTGCAGTTTAAAGTGTACCTTTGACATGACCCGCTATACAATTTTGCTGAACACCTGCCAGCCAATCATCTAGTGGCCATGATATAATCTGCTTATTATATGAGAAAATACAGTGGTGGTGCTCTATTCTACTTCCATCCTCATACTGTTTAACTTCCCCCTTCCTGCTGAGTGCAACACCTACTGCACATGTACCCTGTGAGAGAAAGGCAAGGTGTAAATTCAACGTTTTATTACCAGTCCACTGATTTCTTGTTAAAAGAAATATACACTTAATGCACAGTTTGGCTGCTGTCCTAAACATAGTGATCGTAAATGTAACTGAGGCCGTGACTGTGGTTTTCAGACTTGCTGAAGCTGAGATGTGGTAAATACAGAGAAACTACTTACTTAGCTGTTCCCCTGGACTAACAACAGTGAGTAGCTATGCCCTTCTCATTAGTAGGGAGTGAGAGAGTGAGTAATAAAAAGAGAGAAAAATTAGAAAGAGACATAGGAAAAAAAAAAAGAAAAAGTATAAAGTAGAGGGAGGGAGTAGGTAGTGACTACAAAGTGCAGTTTTTCATTCAGGTGCACACATGCTGCTCGGCACACACCCCATACCTGCCAGAAGTCCTGCAGAGAGGGAGGGGCAGAAAAAGAAGGAGATGAGAGGGAGGGAGGAGGACGAGGAGGAGGGGTGGGGAGTTTATGGGTGGAGAATGGGGGGGGGTCAGTAGGAGGAATGGTTGGGGGAGGAGACAAAGAAAAAGTGGGGATTTTGGGAGGATGATGGTTATTCACGAGGAAGGGTAGAGAGAGAGAAAATGGAGGGATTACTTGTTATGTGAATGAGAGAGAATGGTTGATAAGAGCACGAGAGTATAATCAACAGTTAACAATTGCAACATCAGGTCACATCAATTTACGATCATGGCAGCTGAAAGCACGCCCACATTATACAAGGTAAGAGAAGAAAAACACAGATGAACGAATTAACAGCAGAGAAAGGTGAGACACAATTGGTCGAACAAACACAAGCAATCCCATTTAAAGACTTCTAAAATAACTGTGTGCCCGGGACAGGAAAATAAAAATAAAACAAACAGGATGAGTCAATATGAACAACAATTGTTAAACAACCACACAGGGCATCTTATGTTTGCCTTTACAGACTGAACCTGGAACAAATTAGTGTCAGCAGGAGAGGGCGTGGAGGAGGGGGAGGGGGGTAGTGAGAGGTTCATGACACAAACATTTTTACATGTTCTCATTTGGCAAAATGGCTCGCATGTGACAAATCTCTTAGCTGGCGTGCCTATTTTTAAATAAAACCATGGGAAGAGAGACACAGAGGTCTTTTAAGAGAGCTCTCATGTTACTCACATACACAATACTATACTCCTCTCTGCCATCGACCTTAACCTTCATCCTACTTTGCCACCCAACCCCCATCTGAAAAGCTCCTCTTGTACTTCACCACACCCTCCATCAACTTCATGATTTACACACACTACAGATATTGCGCCACTACACACTATACTGCCGTGGCCATTTCATCTAGATCTAATTCACTGCAGTGTTTGGTTTCATGTGAGCTAGATTTCATGGCTTCTTGGCAGGAAACAGTAAATGTTTATTCCTCCTCCAACTAGCTAGAGGTGCCCATCAAGCCAATGAGGGGCAGGCAGGCACGTGGCTCTGGGCGAAAAGGGGGGTGAACAGAATCTGTGAGGGTGAGCAGCTCTTGGACCACTCTGGTCATGGCAGGAAAGTATCTGGGGATAACCAAAGCTAAATACAGTATCAGAGAAAACCATGTGTCCAGAGATTTGCCTGGCAAATAAAAGAAACACACGGCTTGGAGATAGGGATGATATTTACATAAGCAGAGAAGGGCCATAAATGTAGAGTGCTACATTGCGATTTTAGTCAGGGGATTGCCGCCTGCCACTGAGTTTCCCTTTTAATTAATATATAGCCAAAGCTATTTGGTTGACATGCCTTTTAAATATGAGTTCCTGCAGTATCTCTTAGTAAAATCATGACTTCCTGAAGGAGCGGACAAGGGAGTAAAGGAGGGAAGTTGTAATTAAGAAATAGGCCTTGTTCTGTCCTTAGCTTCACTGTCATGGTGTAGCTCATCTGACTACTACATGGGGTACAGACTTACTCATCATCATACCAGCCTGGGGGCTGATGGGTTTTGTAATGAGGTTAGAAACTACAATCCTCACACTGATGATTAGCTAACAGTAAATGAATGAACGCGGTGGGCAACTGGGTGTGACAGATGCTTCCTGGGATCAGTGAGAGAACAGCAATGGTCACAAATCAATATCAAGGAAAGCAGTAATGAAAATAATGATGTTTATGATATATATTGATGGCTTCTATCCTTATATCCTTTCAGTCAATCTGTGGCTATAGGGGACTAGCCCGTCCAAGGTTCACCTGCTGTTACTGTGTTTAAATAGGTCATTATGCAGTGGGCAGGTCCACTTTGTACATGTCCACTTTAATGATTAAGCATGGAGCTGCTAGGCTTTCCTGATCTAACTGCATACTTTGTGATTGAAAGCACATATGGTATTCTTGCTTAGGTTGACAACGATATTGATCTTCATTACCCTTTAAGCCTATTTCTGAACATGCTGAGAGCTTAAACAATATTTGGAAGAAGGATATTCTGATTCCCTGCTCTAATCTCAATCTGCATATCTAAAATAATGAGTTAACAATAAAAAAAGAAAAGCAGACAGCAAAGCAAGAGCTAAAACAAAGACATACGCAAAGAATAACATGTACAAAAACAACATACTTTCCCACCCTCAATGTTGAGGGTGGGAAGACTTTAACATCATATTCACTGCTGATGTTATTAGTTTCCAGTAAAACATATACCAAATATGGAAGTTCAGTATCTCAGTGCGATATCAGCTTTTGTATATTCTGCCAGATATCCAAAGAAATAAGGAACACCAAAAACAAACAAACAGGGCCTAGAAGTGCAATTTGCATTTTTTTTCTATTAATCTCTGAACGCTTTGCTGACAGAATGCAATGGTGTTTATTTGCTCCACTATCTCTTATCACATGTCATCTTTTATGGTACCATAAGCTCACTGCCCCTGATGAGTGTCTGTTTACTTCCACGACACTAAGTTATCACCTCAATTCATCATTCCAGTTCTATTTACCTGCTTTCTTCAATGCCTGCAATATAAATGAATGGGGCAGTGCTTTTATTTATACTTTATAGAGGGATTTCATTATATTATATAATATTAAACCTATAAGGATTGGGATTCAGCAACAGACACATTTAAAATGAACTAAAACAGAAACTGCATGACATTTGATGAACAATTTTAGTTCATTTACATGGAAGTGTACACACAAAGTTTTCATTGTGTTGATAGGTAAGCCCACTTACAAATTAATCTATCAGTTGGAATGAATTTCTTTTTTCCATTCAGAGATAATAACATCTTTGATTTTTTTCTCCCTCACTTCATGTCATTAACAGTTCCTGCACTACTGCATCGAAATAAAACCAAATTATAATTTCTCCTCTGTGTATGCATATTTTAAAACTCATGAACAGATAAAACCCTTACCGTATTCTGGGGTTATAAAGCCTAATTATCAAACGCTGACATCATTTGCCTAATCTTTTCTGCATGGCAATAGGATCAACATTTAAGAGACTGACAAAATTCTGAAAAGATCATTTTCCAAAAAATAAAAAAGTATACAGTGACTTTAAGGTTTTTGCTGAATGTTAAGTTTTTACTTGGAACTACTTTAGACTGAAGAAATTACCCATACGAAAACTGCTGAGAAAAGTCAGGTCTGTGAGTAACCGGGACATTGTTTCTGGGATGACATGTTATTGTTCAGTTTTCACATTATATTATTTTAGCACTTTAAGGAACACAAACAAAATTCTATTCACCTCCGATGTACTGGGGTAGCGGCAAAGTTTCAGATATCTCAAAACCTCGGCAAATAAAACTGAAATTATCTGCATGGCCAGACAGCACCATGGGTAATTGGGGTAAGTGAGAAAATAAGTTTTTAGTATTAAGGGTGACCTGATCCTTTAAGTCATTATTGACTTTGGCCAGTCTGGGGAATAAACCCCTCTGGTAGACTGGCATGTTGTGCAGTGGGAGGAAAAGTAACCTAGATGAAATATTATTAGAACACAGCTTTCTGGGGACATATAACAATGCACAAGCACTCATGTAATTTACAGCATATTAACAAAATCCAAAAATAGTTACTTAAAATTACATTTATGAACCAGGATTGAAACATTTATATAATTATGAAAAACTGCCTTCATGATTTCTAAGTTGACCTTTTGCCTCTCTACCGCCAAGACGCCAGATTCTTACCTTCCCATCATAGCGTTTCACAATGAACTGATCCAGGCCTAAATCTGAAAAACACACAGACAGAGACAATAAACAGAGACATGCAGATTAGAAAGAGACAAATATAACAAATGAGATGAGAGGCAGGCTAGTTACACAGCGGGGGCATCAAGACATATGCCTTGCATGAAGCAGAACAAATGAATTTACTTGGTATCATTATTGTATCACTGGTAATCGCTGACGTACTAGAGATTAATAATAGTCATTAACAACCCATTTCTATTTTGCCAATTTTTTAAAACGAAAAATCATAACCATTCAGCTTTGATTTTTGTAATCATTGGTCATGACAAAGTTCTCATACAGAGTTTAAGCAGCACAAAGCAAGTTCAACAATAAGAGTTAGTAGCTAAACCTTTATCTATATTTATATACATCGTAGCTTAAAATGAGTAAAGAAATCAATGCCATTATATCATGCTAACAGTGAATAAGGACTCCAGTAAAGTCCATATAAGGATCAGATGAGAATTAGTAGTCTTCACTGTGCACTTGTATTTTGTCCTTCTAGTCTTAGGGATGGTTTATATCTATGTCATGTCTTATAAGAAAGTAAGAAAACAAAAATTCAATTTATTTTGTAGCTGAATATGATTCTACTCCCTGTAAGGATGAAACAAAATTAGATTTTCCTTTCTTATTACTGAAGTAAATTAAATATACTTCAAACATGAGATGTGATTTTTGAGGAAAAACAGAACTATCTTACCCTCAAACATAGGTAATTGAAACTAATAAACCTTGTCGAGGAGATTATTTTCTACGTTTTATGCAAGAAAATGCTTTTCATCTGTTGAACGATGAAACATGCAGTGAAAAGAGAAAAAAAAAACACAGCACACAGAAAGACTAGTAGCACGCTGACTTGTTAAATCAGTGTTAAATAAGATTGACTTTGAGGGCGATGGTAGGAATATAATCTCATTGAACTGAACACTAATAAAGTGTTTGTTTGATGTTGGCTTTCATCAGCATTACAGAAATCACCACCTTATCACACCAGAGGCCTCTGTCAACAGCCTACCACCTTCTTCAGTTTTGCTTTAACACAAGACAAGTAAATATATGCAGCATTTTATTAATCCTGCATTCCCCTCCAATTTAAAAATCAGATCTTTTAACCAGGAAACAAACTGACTAGGGAGCAGCATGGCCTATTGTGTCCCGGCGTCAATAATCCTTAACCTCAGGTCAGTTATCATTGTCGATAATGGAGACGCTTGCTGGATTTCCGATCTGAAGTCTGGATGTCTAGATGGAATAACAGGCCAACAGGGCCTGTCGCATTTTACAGACATAATCTATTTTTGCCCAGATATAGAGGACACAAATGGTCTATCCTTTGCAGTCATCATTATCCCATATCCAATTTGTGTTGGTCAGTTCTTTACCGCACATTGAAGCATCCTTTGCCAAACTGTAACACCAGTAGATATTATGTAACCATATGATATTTACCAGGTGTTTGCACACAGGTAGTCATCAATCACTGATAAATATAAAACCATGACCAATGAAAACGATATTGCAAGGTGTGAACAATGGAAACCAGGCAAAAAAGGCCACTGCTCTTGTTAGCGTCTTGACTATGATGTAAATCACAAAGCATTGCAGGGAATTAGAAGGGGCGTGGATATACTTACCAGATTTATACATCACTTGCAAGTCATCCATCACATGGTTAAGTAAAAGTCAAGAACTGTAAGGTATTCCCACTGGCATTCCCTGTTGTTTTTACACTTTTGGCAGTCACAGTCATTCACATTTTTGACTTAACAATTTGATTAGGGCCACCTGAAAGCAACATTAGCATTGGTCTGCATGTGGGAAGACTGTCTGATTTGGGATGCAGGTTTAGCCCGGCCTTCAGGTCCTCTGAAGGACCCTCCTTTGTGCACCATGTCCTGATGATTCAGCCTCTGAACTAGGACACAGTTGTTCTATTGGTTTTAGTATTGTCAGACTCTGTCCAAACAGACAATTTGGATAAACAATAAAATGGGGCAAAAACTGTCTAATTATCATCAGGTCCATGGGTTATTCTCCATTTAAAATGCACAAAAATTTCTGAGCATTAAATCAACAAAAGCAGAGTAATTTATCATAATTTATCAATTTATCAGCAACTGAGGATTTATCATTATTATTAATATTGGCCATGGAGTCATGGTTAACCTCATTGGGCCTGGAAGTTTGGAGAAGAGAATGACATGGCTGCCAATGAAATAAACTCGAGTTTCTCTTTATTTTTTCATCTGCTTTCCTAAATCTTCTCTTATCCAACAGAGCTCAGTTCATCGTTAATTTAATTCCAGTTTGGATGGGCTAAAGAGAGGATAAAGAAGGGAAGAGCTGAGGGAATCAGGAGGTGGAGAGGAGATGTGCTGGGTCTAAGAATGGAAGACCAATGGGGGCCAAGCTAGGCCAATTCTTGAGCATGTTGAAGAGATGGAAGCGCTGCGGTGAGCAGGAATGGCAATGCAGACATGACAGGCCCAGCTAAGTCTTTCTTAAGTGCTAACTGCAGGTTTGCCTCCTTCACTGTGGATGAATGCTCAGGATGTAATAGTGCTCACACTGTGAGCATTCAACCGCAGGTCTGTTATGGAAACTAATATACTCCCATACGAAAAAATGTCACACAAAACTAAATGAATTTTGGTGCACTGGAATAACCTGATAATGACAGATAAAAGGCAAGAGTGGTGCTGAAACGTGTCTATGCCAAGTTTTAAGCTCTCTGACTTCCCAACCCTCCCATGGCTGAGGATCAAATATCTGTCACTGGCTCCACATGTGACGCCTGAGATCTGCTCTGGTCTGAACCCGTTAATTGATACACCAACTGCTGTGCCTGATTCCCTCACCTCAGCATGATCGGACAGCCCTGTTACACCCCCTTGGAGCACAGGGGGAGCTGTGTTGGGTAAGGCTCTGTCGGTGGAGTGATATGATCTCAGCACTGGTAAATGGGAACATCACACCCTGAATAGTGATGACCATAAACTATCTGTATGCATGTACTACAACACATGCAAGGTCGACAAGGTGTATTTAGGGCCAAAGTCCTGTATGAGCGGCAGAAACAGCCACTATGTTTACTGTTCTGTCTACAGAGCTAGACTCAAGGCATAAAGAAAAAAAGGGGTGGAAATCAGAGAAAAGAATAGAAGCACCCCAATGGGTGAAATAGGGAAGAAGTCACTGCCGAAGACTAAGCACAGATGGGGGAAAGGGAGGAGACTCACTCTCCGGTTGCTTCTCGTTAGGAGTGATGGAGCGTATGAAGTCCTGGGGCGTCATGTAAACCTCAGCATCTCCATGCTCACCAATCACCTTCAGCGTGGCAAAGTAGCGGAAAATCTTGTCTGGAGTTGAGTAGGCCCTTATCCTGTTCTCATACTCCATCACCTGCCAACCAGACAGGAAGTGCAATTAATGACACAATTTCACATATTAGGAATTAGCACCACTCTCATACACCTAAACATCAACAGGATCAAACAACTGGCAATATTCTAATCCTATGTGAAGCAAGGGAAATCATTTCAGGGAGAGTGAAAAGAGTGCAAATAGGGGGAGGAGAGGCGACCAGAATAAAGAAGGAGGTAGCAGCAGGAAAACAAGATGTCAGTCCCGGTAGCAAGGGATATTAACCTCCCAGTCGCTGAGTCAACTTCTACTTAATCAAAACAGGAGAGAAAGTGTTTTCAAGATCAGTGTGACTGACAGGAAGGGAGACTGCAGTACTATCACAGATAAGAACGATAAGCTAAGAGCATGGTGTCACTGACAAACTGTGATTCAACATTTTGGGAAATACAGAAATATATATATATTTAGCTCTGCCACACACATTAGCACACAGCAGTGTTTGTTTTGACACTCTTTTCTGCAGAATATTTCAAACAGATGCAGCATGGCAGAGAAAATGACAGAGCTGTGTCGTTTTGGGACTCAGGCTGTTTACTTTATGTGACACTGAGCGATTGCGTGCGCTACACAAACTTCCCATGGAAAAGGTAACACACGATGTACAGCTTCAACTTTCTGAGGTTGTTATCCCCTCCAATTTGATAACAGATGGTGATACAAAGACTTTGCTCTAACTAGATTCTCTTCTTGAGTCTGAAACTATGATTACGTGCCTCTGTGTTGGTTCCTCTTCTTTAGCAGACCTTACTGGTCTTAAGGGAAATCACCAGGAACGTGTCTCCACAAGAGGCAACCATCATTGTATGGATGAGAGGTTACGGGACAGTCGTACAGAAAAGCCAGAGAAGCTGACTGATGGAAAGCCAGGGCTACGCTGTCATCTCACTCTGGCTCTCATCTCCTTAGATTTACAGGCTACTGATCTAAGCATCACCCACACTGATGGAGAATCAAGCCTGTTCTTTTGAGCTTTCAGCCATTTGTGCTCTCATTACAAATACTCCACACACACACACACACACACACACAGAGCCAGAAGGGTGAAATCCAAGTCACATCAGTTATTTATAATTTTTTACCACACACTTTTCAAAGCTTGTGCTACATCTGAGACATCTGAGTGGTAAATCAGTTTAAAAGGAAGAAAGTGAAAGCAGTGAATTTTAAACACACATTAGAGTGAATATTCCCTCTTGCTGCACAATTTTGCATTTGAGTAGATGTTATTCAGGAAGTTCTTTCCACGTTTCAGAAAAAATAAAGACAAAAACACATGGAAGGATCTAGGAACTCAAAATACATTTTCTAAAGACAAATAACAATCAATGTTTTAGTTGTACCCACCACACATGCTGTACAACTCACATCAAAATTGGACCATTTCAAGGACAGCCTCTGAAGCATTGATGCACTGCACATACGTACAGAATTTACTTCAGACAGTGAGCTTTAGCAAAGCCAGATACTTTATTTGACATCGTGAGCGAGCTGGCACAAACAACCTATTTTTACCAACACACTAGTGAATCCTGTGGTGCTGTGATTCACTAAAGCAGTTTGCTCCCCTGACATCTATATGCTTTCAACAGACAACGGCTGCTGCAAGAGTGATTGCACAATCTTCACATCCTTACCCATAAGTCAGATGTACCATTTCATCACATTGTGTTTGAAAATAATGGCATCTATTGTTTAAAGCGCTTCCTCTTTCCTTCTCGCTGGTCCTCCAACAATAATATGCAGAGCTAACTGAACTGTGTTTAATTGGCATCGTACCAAAGACCCTTTCTGCTTGTCCTTTGTCATCCGCTGCCTAATTAACAGCAATAAAGTCTTACGCGTGGTACACTTCTGTTGTTCATGACAGCAGAAATGCATGCTGATTACCTTTGTGTCTCTCCATAAAATATTCTGTCAAAATATACTGGCGTTTGCATATTGAACATTGATTGGGAGGGCTTTCAAAACACCATTCTCGAGGTGAATTAAACAGGAGACTGACTAAATGGCCGAATGTTTATTATTTATTGATTACCTTGCGGTCACGGAATCCAGAGCGTGGCTTCTTTTTTTTCCCCTCACCACCTTCATCCTTTCCTTCTTCATCTCCACTGCTGGCCTCCACCGATTTCTCTGACTCCGTTTCCGAGTCTGTATCCCTGACGAAATCAGCTTCCTCTCTGTTTGGTTGCTCAAAGTGTCCAACGGAAGGCCCTGCATCTGCATACGCTCTAGTTTTCAACAACAACAACAACAACAGCAAAAAGAAAAAAAAAACAGATTAGAAACTGGTAAACACCTTGGGGACATTCCCATGTACTCTGTCAATAAGATTAAGCAATATTTCTTTGTTTTTTGCTCTAGTACAAAGTGGAGCCGGGATGGTATGTCATTGAGCTAGGTATGTGCTGTAGCTATGATGCTTAACAGAGTTCAAATTGAGAGAGGGAATAAGAGAGATAATGTGCTGCATTGTGATTTGCTTGTCTGTGCAATGTGGAGAGGTCTACCAATGCAAACTCCCACTTGGCCATTTTTCTGACTAAATTGAAAATTGGAATAATAATAATAAATAGCTGGGTCTGTCTGGGGCAGACTGAATAATTCAGTTTAATGAGACACAAGTAGAATGAAGCCTGGGGTGAGGGCCTGGAACAGTCTCTTCCCATCAGTCTCCAATGCCCTGAGGCACCATCCATCACTCTGCCTCCTGCAGCACAGTCATTCTGTCCCTATAGAGCCCTCACGTCAACACCCTCTATACAGCTTTGACTTAACCAAACACAGGCCCCCTTAGTAATGGATAGCCATAAAGACATTGTGACACACTTTGGGTGGTGCCTTGGAATGTCAACAGAAATATGGGTAAGCCACTTCATGGGGTGGTTTCCCCAACAGTTGTATAATGTGAGGGAATTGAATTTGGCATGAGCTCAGGAGTCAACTGCTATCTAATACTGCACCGTAAGCAAATGCTTGTTTACTCAATATGGATCAAGGTCTGTTCGTTTTAATGGGAGCAGATAAAGAGAAGAGCAATTGTCTAAAGAAAGACACAAGACAACACACTTCAAAGCATGGTGCATCACTCAAGACAAACATATGTGATGGCAGAATAGCTGAAGTCCATTATTATTTTCTGGATAGCACAAAGAAGCACACAGATGTATTAATGGGCCTATTTCTACCTTGTCCAGAGCAGTCCAGCACTAGCAGACACACCAGTTACCCCAGCCAGGGCTGCCAGCATTAGTCTCCTCCGGCCTGACCCTCGCACCGCCCCACTGTGGTAGCGCCGGGACAGCTGCGCCAGACCCACTGAAGCTGCGGACAATGCCCGCAAGCGGAACATCCTGCAGAGAGAAAAGAGTAAAGGTGAGGTGAAACAGAGAAGGCTGACACTTGCGCTACCATTTTGCTTTGGGGCATTTTATTTATGTTATATGATGGCAGAAAAACAAGACTAAATCAAAACCTTGTATATGACTGGACTGTGAATGAAATAGGGATGTAACGGTACACAAAATTCACGGTTTGGTAGGTGCCTCGGTTTTGGGGTCACGGTTCGGTACGATTTCAGTACAGTTGAAAAATGTAAACATCCGACTATGGTTCACTGGCTGCAACTATTACTGAAACAGTATAGTTGTGCTGCAGTGGAAACTATTACTGAAACAGTTAATTGGAAAACAATGGAAAATGAAAACAACCCTTCTGTTCCCTGCATGAGTCAGGACACCTGCTGACAGCTGTTTCATGCTGATTTATGGTCTAACTGTATATAAAGTAACTTGCTGAAACTAGCTCCACCTCCAGCAGCTATAACAGTAAAATGTTGCTTACACACTGATACTTCAGTATTAATAATCTAATGATGTCATATATAATAATATATATGGAATAATTTAAAGCTGTGTTAAAAGTCCATTCAACTGAGGAACTGCAACTTCCTTATTTGAGCTGGATTCTCTTCCTCATGTGTTTGATTTTTGTATTCCCTATCTGTTGTGTTTTATTTCTACTTGAACTGTAACTGGTGTGCTGGCTTGGCCGGGTCTCCCTCAGAAAGAGATGTCAATCTGAAGGGAATTCCTGATTAAATTAAGGTTTAATAAAAAAAATATCAGTCAAATCACTATTTTTACTTTCATACTTTTTAACTACATTTTTCTGCCTCAGAACTGGTTCTTAGGACGTGCTGTCTGACGTCAGAAAACAAATGTTTTAATCGTTGGGCTGAACAGCTTCACTCAAAGGCAAGTGAGTGAAAAGCCAACCATCACAGAGAAGGGAGGGGGACGGGAGGACGCAATATCATTTCACTATGGACATAACAGAGTATATTTTAACATCGGTGCTGCACTCAGTCAGTGTTACGGGTCTCTCGTTTATCAGTCTAATGGCAGCGACACTACAGGGTAACCAGACTACCTTGGCTAAGTCGGCTAGCATACACCCATGAGCATGCTCCAGCTAAGTTGTGTGCTGCCTAAACCTTCCAGGTGGAACTCGTGCTCTAGAATTATTGTTCCGCACATCGGAGTAAGTGGATTATTAAACTATTTTGACGTATGACTTCATGCACAGAACCGTAACGTCCGCACCATGATGCATACGACACATTCTGGTACACCCTAATATGAAGCGCTAGAGGACTTTAAATTTGAAACAGATACAGGAAATGGCGGCATTTTGCTGAACAATGGTGTAACTTCATCACTCAGCTACTCAGTCACGGACAATTGCAGTTATCGAGCTGGCCCCGCTGTTGCGGTCCAGCCAAAAAATGTGGCAGTTTCTGCTTCTCTGACATCCAAAAGGATAAAACTGCTTCATACTTTGCAACATTATCTCATCTAAATGTCACACAGAAGCTCAAGTTGACCCACAGCAACCACTGCGTTATTAAAGCACAATCCTTCTCCAGTCATAAGCCATGGAAGTCTTAGGTATGGATTTGGAGAATTTGTCAAAAAAGAAAAACTAATTAATACCCATCTCAAGGGGCAAAGCTTAGAACAAAAGGATTGAACTCTTGGGATCTGTCTTCCTACTGCACTGCGGTCAATGCATAAATGTCCTGGAACCCTCACACACCTCAATTAATAAACAACAGAAAGACCAAAGCAAGGATAAAACTAATTGCCAGCAATAAAGCTAAGCTCCAGAACTTCATTTTGGACTAGACTGTTTCTTAATTCATCACTGTCACGGAAAGATGATTAACAATTAAGCGAGGGGCTACTGGTGTGTATCTGTAGCTCCCGGGTGTGCATTTTTGAAAAGTATGGGACAGAGGAGTTCACCTCACTGAAGGGGGCCTGAAGCTGCCACCTGTCGATATGCTATTAACAATTCAGACAATGGTTGTCAAACTGATTCAGCTGAAAGAAAAGAAAAAGACATGGAATATGCTAAATGGAGTGTTCAGCAGCCCATGACAATGGGGACTGATGGGGTACAGGCTTGCATGTACACCATTTCTGTGAAACTGGAGACAGACTGATGCTGAAAGACTGTTACTACAGCCAGCTGCAACAAGACGACACATCTATGCATTGCAACAGAACAACCAAAAAGAAGGTTTGTTGAGACAGGCAGTTTTGTAATTTGGTACACGAAACACGAAAATCTAAAACTATAAGTTCTGAAGTTCTGACCTGGGAGGATTTCTTGATGCCTGTATGAGATCTTTTTAAAATGTTAACATCTACCAGCAACTGATAGATACATGTTCAAGTTCACCAGCCACTCAATGGTAATCACTATTTTGTGTCTGAAATCTACTGGCCACTTTCATATTTTACCAGCATTTGGCTGGTGACTGATGCTAATTTTCCAACCTGATTGTGACACTAGTATGTAGAAACATATGCCAGATAAGCATAAATAATAAACATGAGGCAGAGGGACAAATACAAAATTGTTTTTCTTGAACTAGCGGTCTTCAGCTAAGCAGCCAGCTGAGGACCACCAGTTTAGGCTTGTGTAATTAATGTCCGCCTGGGCTTTTCAAATATGTCTACAGAATTGAAATTAATCACTATCAAAGTTACTCAGGATCTGTGAAATCCCCAGCTGGGAACTTGGAGCTTGTATAGTAAATAGATTTTTACAGCTGAGACACAACAATGTGGTCTTTCATCTCATCGACCAGTCTGAATTTTTCGGTCAGGAGAGGGACACTGGGAATGTAAAATCTATCTTCGATGAAGCAGTCAGCTACAAACTGCCATCTGTACTCATCATCTTCATACAGTAGAGTTGAAGACGACCATGTCATTACAAGGTTGTGTAAGTATGGTAACACCTGTTGATTCTATCTTGATTCTACCATCCTGTCTTTTTTTCCAGGTTATAGAAACAAATATTGCCAACTTAAAGACACTACAATTAAACAGCCATGCCATCTTCTCTTCATCAGTGCTTAATATGCAAGTAAAACAACCTTTACAAAACATATTGATATACTGTCATTGACAAGCATTATGTAATCGTGTCCATTTTGGTATGTTTGGTAAAAGCCTTCTAAAGGTGCTGCTGAAAAATCTGCCCTTAAAACCCAGTTATTAACCAGTTACATGTGTCCACCTTGCCCTGGCTTGGTTTTACATCACTAAAGCAAAGTGCAAGTGTCACTGCTAGCACTTAAAATATTATTACAGCAGATAATGTAATGCAAACTTGTAGTTGTCAGGGAATCCAGATAATAGTTCTTTCATTTATTGTTATCACAGTAAATCTGTCAAAGGATCAGTGTGTAGAATTTAGTGGCATCTAGCGGAACAGACTTGGCAGAAATTGAATATAATATTCATAAGTATGTTTTCATTAGTGTATAATCGCCTGAAAATAAGAATCGTGTTTTCGTTACCTTAAAATGAGCCCTTTATATCTACATAGGGAGCGAGTCCCCCTCCACGGAGCCCACTATGTTGCACCGCCATGTTTCTACAGTAGCCCAGAACAGACAAACCAAACACTGGCTCTAGAGAGGGTCTTTCGTGTTTTTCATGAGTCTGGTGGTCATCGTAGGTTCTCTTACAGGTTTGGAGGGGGCAGGTAAGGGGAGGGGTATTGCAGTGTGCAACCTCATGGCTAGATGCCACTAAATCTTACACACTGGTCCTTTAAATTATTGTTTGAAATGTATCAGATTGCCCAGCCTTAGAAACATGTACATACATCATACCCTAGTCAGGGAGGACTATATTTTAAATCTAATGCTCTTCTCTTACTGATAGGATAAAAAACAGAATATGGTTTTGCATATAAATGTCTCAGGCTGTATCCTTTTACAGTGACCTTAGTATTTAACAAAAGCCATTTCCTTTATTTTAAAAGTCCAGCCACTCCCATAGCACAATCCCAAATCACCTGGTGACAAAGACATCTTGGGACTTGGAAGTGACCTGGGACATGGTAAATCAATATTTCTCTTCATCATCAACAGTCTCCCCCACCGGACAATGAGATGTTGAGTTGCCCACAAGAGAAACATAAGTATCTATGCCATGTGAACACTACTTGGTACTTGGATGTTTCCATCTTAAAAAACATAAACAAAAACAGAAAGGGGCAGTGTTACCTCCTAAAAATGGCACTAAAAAATATGTTTTATGCCCTCAGTTCAAGTGATGTGTTCCTCTCATATAATAGTAAACTTAACAGCTCTGAGATGCTTAACTTTCAACTTCCTCTGTTGCTCAGGGATGTTTTCTGCCTTCAAGCAGTAAATATAATCAGAGAAATGAGTGTTACCATGCCCAGAGCACAGACCAAGGAAAGTGTCTCATGAAAACAACAGTGACATATGACATCTTCTCACATATTTATTCACCAATTAAAGGTGACATAAGTATTTGATCACAATTTTGAATTGTAAACTGAAAGTTTATTAGTATTAAACCAAATACGCTGGGCTGACACTCAAGGGTTGGGTCACTTCAACAATTCAATGACTCAGAACATAGTACGCTATTCTTCACTGCCCTACAGGAACATCAGGTCTATAAACAGAAATGTAAGGACTGTATATTGCAGGTGCATCTATTTAAAAGGGGGGGTTAGGCTGGTACACCCATTTAACTGAGGTGACACAGACTGATATACTAGCATTATCATTGTGAAATGAGCTCACACACTTTATTTTTTGTTTAGACCCCACAGTTTCCCGAAAACTGGGATCCAAAGACACTCAAGGGCCCACAAACAAAATCAGCTTACTCTCAGGTCTAGCAGAAGTTAGCACAATAACAGCCTGTTTGAAAAGGATCATACGTTTTAGTTTCCAAATTGACAACTAGGCGTATATATTTAACTACCCAACAACATTAACAAGAATCTGATCAGATGAGGATCAAATGAACAAACTCCTGAATGTATGGGATGCGGCTGATGGTGTGATATGAAGACCCCATCAGTGAGTTAGGGTCTGTTGACATTCACAGTTTTTAGAAATCGTTAAGACTGCACACTGCAGACTGACAGTTAGCCAATTAGCAAACGTAACGTTACAGCACGGATGTCAAAACATGTTTTTTAATCATTGTTATGGTTTTATTTGACTTGTCAAAATCGCTGAGCGGACCCCAGAGACCCAAAAGTTGTTCCCGTGGTGCACAAGAACCCCAATGTTTTGTTTTTAGCCGCAAGTTAACATTGTTGCCAACAGCCTGATGTAATACAGCGGTTAGCTATCCGCTAACCTACCCAGTAATATATGTTTTTAGTTCAACGTCAACCCTTATTTTGTATCACTTGTTTCAGTGTTGACATGCCTAGCTATCGAGTAGATTACGCTAATTGTCTCGTAGGGCAGCTAACGCTAGCTAGCGAGCTAAATATCCGCCGTTAGCTCAGCGAGCTGCTATTTCAATCGTTACACACTGCTAGTTAGAAAGCTGTCTTAGCCAAGAAGTGATACGGTTACTCACACTAGTGACAACACGAACACCAGTCAGTCCAAAATGATAATGTCTTCGGCGTCTCAGAGTACGTCTTTGACTCCTGTGTCTACAGAGATGGAGAGCAGCGCAGGAAGCAGTTCCGTGTTCACCAACAACCGTGCAGACAACGGGGTGGGGCAACCTCTCCGCACCCCGCCCCCCATGTTGCTGAAATGCCCCCCCCCCCTCCCATTACTGGAGGGAATTCAGCCGCTTTGTAAGTAACACAGCATCAAATGTCATTTTATGGTGTTTAGCTACGTGGCATGGTGTTAAGAGTTTACTCTTATTCAACACAGTATATCATCAAATTAGACATGAAGTTAATTAGGCTGGTAAAGCTAGGGTAACATTACAGTAAATTGCAATCAATATTTCAACTAGAAATACTGCCTCGCTGTTGTATGCCTCCGCCAAAAAGTTGCAGTTTACATCCATGTCTGTCCAGACTCATATAATGTTTGTAGTGAAGACTTTGAAGGAATTTAATAAAAGGTATTAGGTGTATTTCTTGGTTATCACTATATTGACATGTATGATTCCAGTCAATAATTTCCGGTGAGAAACATGCTGTCTTCACTTGGAGACTGGGAAACTTTTTCATAATCAGCTTGTGAATTCTTGAGTTATGGCCAAAAACGTGTTTTGTGAGGTCACACTGACCTTGACCTTTGACCTTTGACCACCAAAATCTAATCAATTCATCCTTGAGTCCAAGTGGACGTTTGTGCCAAATTTGAAGAAATTCCCTCTAGGCACTCCTGAGATATCATGTCCCAGAGAGTAGGACAGATGGATGGACAACCCGAAAACATAATGCCTCTGGCCATGGCCTCGCTGGCAGGGAGGCATAAAAGGCGTTTTTTTCAATATTGAAAAGATGGCAATTGTTCCCTACAAGTACAATCATCTAAATCACCCAATCAGGGACTACAAATGAAGCAAGAATGAAAAGGTGAACAAAGTGATGCACAAACAAACTGCAAGACAATAAATAACATAAAGGACTAAAGCTGCTTTCACCCATATCTTGTTATTAAAGGCCACAGCATTTGTATAGTATTTTTTCATGTCTGATATTTTTTTACACAATGATAATTATGATTCGAAACTGTTTCCACATTATTATATTTATTAGTTTTTATTCATTTCAATAACAGAACTGAATTGAAGTGGGAGATAGAGAGGCTCTGCTGTCAGTCAAGCATGCCTTGACAGAGCTGCGGCATAAAAATGTATAAGAGCTAAATTACTTGCCTCTTTGCAGTATGCCAGTTATAATTGTTGCCTTGAATACATATTTGCTGGACTGTGAATCCAAAATGTGAAAGGAAAATATGGGGAGCTGCTGAGCCGAGTGGGGACGTGTCATAGATGACTGCGGGTTGCAGGGACTTGTCACATCCAATGAAAGAGCAGCTCAAATTTCTGCTTGATGTGACCTATATCAATGTTAATGAGGTTATGAATGAAATAAAGAGTGATAGAATACAACTGCTTGCTCCTTTAAGAAATGCCAGGGATGACTGAGTAGTTTATCCCAACCTCTAGACACCAACAAAGTGTAATCAATCAGGTTTGTGTTTCTCATACCACCATTATTATATTTCTGTGTTCATACTCATATTGTATTTAATATCACTAAACTCAAAAAGCTATATAACAAATTGCTCTGTCTAAATGGCAAAAGCTTTTCAGATAGATCTCTGGCCCTAATGCATTTTAATTAATTGGCAAGAAAGATTTTTAAAGTGCTCAGTTAGCACAGTGAATCAGTATTTTCATTGGTCAGGCATAATATAAGAGGTTAATATATACACCTCTACCCTTTGCTAAGTGATATGACTGGAAACACAAAGAAATTTCAGCTAATACTAACACGCGCACACAGTCAGACAAGACAAATGCAAATTACTGCAATCTAAAAGGCAAGAGGAGGCATGTTGGATGCATTCTTTGCTCAGTGTGCCTGGAGACTCTGCTTCAGTGTGTATACTGTTTAGCGTGCCGTTTATAACAACACATTCCTTTTAATGTCATTCGGCTTCGGTAGATTGACTTGTCTTAAACTAAAGAATGTGAATAACACCAGTCTTGCATTACTCTGCTGTATCAGGTCATCAAATTCTTGTGACACTTTGTTGGGTGTGATACATAATGCAAGGAGGTTTAATGGCTTTAGATTGATTTATAAGCTATAAATTTGTGAAAATGGAGCCAAAAGTTTCTCCTCTGAGGATTCTTGATATATAAGGATCATGTGATTTAATGCATTTATAAATGGAAAACTGTCCAAGTGGGGCCAGAACTTGAGCATTCCGTCAATATATTGCTTAATCAATACAACTATTACAATAACAAATGGACCCGTGGTCACAGAAGTCAAGGGTCATCTGCAGTTCTCTCTAACTATTTTCTGTCAGGGTTTCTGCATTTGCTATTTTATAGTTGCTACATATAGCCAATACACAGGAGTTACTGTTTTCAATCAAGTTTCAGTGAAGCTGGGGTAATTATTTTCCGGATAGACGACCATCTCTAAAATATTAAATAGACATATTTCAACTTACAGTATTACCCTCCCTGATCCACACCATTATTTAAACTAATCTCTTTGTCTTTTCCTATCATCCTCTGTAAAGCAAATTTCAATACCTCCTTTTCCTCTCTTTCCTCCCTTCTTCCTTTTTTAAAAAGGACATAAATACGCCGGCAGCTCTCCACTGCATGTGTTCATGACCTCAGTGTTTTTAGATCTGTCACCATGTCTGAGGCATCTGGGCATGGTGTAGGGATCAGTGTCCTAGTCTATTAGAAGTTAGGTCTTAAGGATCAGCTACCGGTCATTTAAACCTTAAAAGAAACACTGTGTCTTCCCTGTTCTCAGGTTTCCACTTTGTGACTCTAGCACACTTCCCATTTGTCTTACTTAACTTGGGTTGAAGGTTAAGCATGTAAGGTAACTGTTTACCTCGCTGCTATATTAACAGCAATACGTACAATAGCGTTGCATACTGATTACTGCCACCGTGCTGTTGAGGCAGTGCAAAGGTGGAGCAGGAGATAAGACAGCAGGAAGAGCTTCCTTGGTTCAGCTGTGCCTGACAACAGTGTTGCTACCACTGTGACTTGTTTTTAGTTTAAGAGGGTCTCTCACCCTTGAGAGCTACATTAAGAACACACTTGTAAATCCTTAGGGGAGTGTTGGCTTTACAGCAACTAGAGCAATTTGTGTACACTCTACCAAGTCCCAGCTGAGCTGCTCTGTAGAATGAAAACTACGACGAAACTTGATCCACAAGCTGTGTCTCTGTATAATGATGAAAGATAACTCAGGTGAGGATCCACAGACAAAAGAGGGATCCAGTTTCAGCAGGCACATTGCTGTGAGTAAGCAGGAAATGAAAGTCAGCATACATGTCCTAATTAGGTCTACAACATTACCTAGTCACCTTATTTATTAGTGGTGTGATGAAATAGAAGTTACACACCCACATATGCTTGCTTTGGGAATAACCTTCTTCCTAGAATCATGGGAGGGGTTATCTCATGCTTCAAGGAGAGATTGCAGTCATGCACAGATATGCACCCACACACACATTTGCACACAGGCATGGATACACACCTGTTCTTGTACTCTGCTCAATTAATCCATCTCTGACCTTGAGACATGGTTCAACAGTTTGTAGACAACTGTGGAAAAAAGATTTGTCAACAGATCATATTTGCATAAATCTAAATTTGTGGAAATAGTGGAATTTATGAGACCCAATGTGGACTGACAACCTGTGTCTTGAAATTAAATTTGATTATTACTAAAAAAAAAAAGACTTTGGTTTATACTTGTAAATTCCTCTTTGTTTTTTCTATTCAGAGTGATCTCTCCAAGACACATTTAGGGACTCAACAACATTTGGTGCCGCTATTATCTGCCAATAGCTTCATGTTGGAAAGTTGCTGATTTTATGTGACATTTTTGTATTGAAGTTTAATTGTTTGCTTTTCCTAGATCACAATACCTGTCTTAGAGAGGTTAGTCTAAACTAAGACTATAAAGGTGAAACTGATATTCTAATTGAAAGTGTAAATTTGTACTACATACATTTTGTTAGTTGTGCCTTACAAACATGCCATCTGGTGGTATTAATCTCTTTTATCAGTCAACAGATATTTCATGTGGGAGGCTTTTTTATCAACTGATTTGTTATTTTGTGTCATTTATATTTTAATATTTTTATATAAAAAGTTTTTGTTTCATCACTGATAAGTTTACCCATGAAAGTAGTATGATAAGTAGATATTACGTATAAAATCAAGTCTGAAGTCTACATGAATATAATATGCATCTAGCTGACGTTAAGACTCTATGCACACAACACAGAGATCAAACAAAATCGAGCAACATGCATCTTAAAAACTGTAACTTCAGTCACTAGATGAAATCTAATACCTGCATGTATTTTTAACTTTACTGCAGCTTCTTTTGTTTAAACTGCTGACGCAGCATGTGCAAATGAATACTGTCACGGCACAGTTACAGCAGTACAGTAAAGCTTTACGTGAGACAGTGCTCGGTATTTGGCACCACACAAAGATTCGCTCCTTGAATCGATGCAGCCTAGAGGCCTTGAGCAGGTCCTTGTCCATGGCTGACAATTTGCATTTAAATTACATCGCCCACACAGCCTGATGCACTGCACCTGAAGAAGTACAGAAGGAACTGGGATGAGTTCAGGAGCAATGGCATATTATTTCACCAACAAACATAAGACAAGCACAGTCATCTACAAAACAACCCAAACTCCATTTGCTTTTTATCTTATTTCTTATTTTTCATATTCTCTAAAGCTCCAGCCATATTAGAATTACCACAGTGAAAGTTACAAAATATGATCTGTATGTTAAAATACTGTATGTTAGTGTATATCTTCTCCTTTGACCAAAACAGGTGTGGCAGATGGCAGTATAACAGGCTCGGTCGAAGATTAAACAGGATAGGTTACATTCCACTAAAGGGAGTTTCCTTGACACTCATTGACCAAAAGGATCCATTACCACTCCCATTACCTGCATTTGCAGTGGTTGAGTGACTCTGGAAAAAAACAAAAATGCCTCATACTTGACCGCTTGGCCTTGTGTTCTGCCATTTGGCGACAGAAGCTCTGAAATGCATTAAAACGCTTTACATTAGGAAGTAGCCTGCGCTGTTTAAAAGTAACTGAAGATCAGTTAAATTAGATTTGATCCTCTAGGCTACTCTTTTGGGACATAGTCACGAGAGTGACTGAAGGACAAGCTAATATTAGACACACAGTTATAGAGGGATTGATGGTGTGGCCAGTGGCAGAAAGTCTGCCAAGATGTAGCCTAACACTGAGACATTTCAGACAAGTTATATTGCGTATGTCAGTTTCAAGAAAATAACCAATCTTTGAAGTGAAAGCCAGCTCTACACAAAGTGCCAAATTTTGCTGAAGTAATGGTTAAGCAAATGGATACAGACGCACAGCATAGTCACCATGTCCCACATATACCTCCCATAATAAACTGTTTCAATTATGCAGTAGCAAAAGGAAGGAAGCAATACACCTTTGACTGTAGAGGGTGACACTAAAGTCAAGAAATTCAAAATGGCATGAACTATTTTGCTAATATAAAGGATCTATTTGTCCAGATTTGTAAGTAACCCAGACGAAGCAATTAATCTTTAATAAGATATCATTACAGATTTATAGTTGTTTGTCAAGAGTGACAGCACTGGCTTTATGGTTGTTTTTTAATCTTTTACTACTATCGGGACTGACAGATGTATGTTAGAACTGAAAACAGGCCAATATTTATCTAAGATATACTTGTATCACATACCTGTAGTATATCTACTCTAGTTAACCACATGGCGTTTCCTCTTGCAGGATTCATATATTCACAGAGATTAGTTGAGATAACAGTGATGAGGCAGTGGCCTGTGGTTTCTTTGTTCCTTTGCTTTCATTCCCTTTTAGTCTGAGATCATTTTGTTTGAACTGAAATACATTTTGCTGCTCCCCTTTTTAAAAGAAAAACCACCACTGTCTTATCCCAGCAATATATGTTTACTGTCACATCTGTACACACTTGTAATAAAGTTATTACATGATTATCATACTTTCATGGTCTTAGATAGAATAATTGTGTGATGGACGTTTTTTGTAGTTGAATGAAATACATGCTGTGCGTGTGTTTGTTTTGAATTAGCCAGCATCAAAGTGTTTTATCTTTGCATTCTGGTGCAACACTGGGCATGTGTATGAAGCCGTAGTCCAGCCCCGCAAACCCGCCCACCACCACCCTCCCTCTTCCCTTCGGTGCGTCTCGGTCCGCCCGCAGCAGTCTCCTTCCCGGCGAGGTTTCACTACAGAGATGGCTGCGAAAGTGTGCAGATCAGTACTCCTGTTGTCCCGGAGCAGCGGAGCGGTGGCCGGCAGCCTCCCCGCACTTGTTGTCTCTTCACAGCGACATCATCAGCACATAAGACCGGTAAGTCCCAGGACGTCTGTGCGCACAGAGAGAGGTGTAGGACCGGCCAGGCTGGACCGAAGAGAAGCAGTGGTGGTGGCTGGGCTGGCTAAGGAAGTAAGCTAACTAGCCTCATTTCTTTTCTTGAGATAGCGTTTTATGGAAAGGTGAGGCATAAGATGAGTCATGATGTGTATCCCAACCTGGTGTCGTCTTTGGTTATTTTAATCCACAGTGGGACGTGGAGCTTTAATAGAGGCAATGCAGGGTTTTTTTTTTTTTTTGGAGCGCTTGCTGAATCCCATCAACAGCCCGCTGGCGCTGCCCGGCTGTTTACTGTAACTAGCCTACAGACACTCTGCTTTCACATAATGCCTCGTATCTTCCGTGTCCTTCAACTTTGTAGGCATATATCTGCAGCCTATGCTGTACTGATCGCCGTGTGTGAATTTGAATGCGACCTCGTTTGAAGGTGTGGGATCGTTTCAGAGTATCTGCAGTAGATGTTGGGATTGGTTTGATTACCGACGGCCGGGGATGGGTGTCTTAATTCTAGTGCTGTTGCAATAAGGTTGTGTGTGAGCTGCTTTTTTTATCTGCAGCTTTCTGGGAGGTTTATTTAGCCAGTCCATGCCCGATGTTTCCCCCCTCATCTTTCTGCTTCTACATGCTGTGTGAACTGCAGTGAGTGTGAGTGGTGGTGGTGGTGGTGGTGGTGCTGCTGCAGCAGAAAGAGGGAAAACTACACTCACTGTTTGTTCATGCACACACTCACATATGAGACTTCACAGAAACATGGAAGCCCACACTTAGGTGATGTCACACTCTCCAGCCAGCCTGCTGTTTTCTCCCCTCCCTGCGGGTGTTTCCCCATTCAGCTGGGAGATCCTGGGTTTTCCTGCAAGCTGATGCAGGTCCTTTTTTTCTGTGGCAGTAGATGCAGCCTCAAAAAATGCACATAATAACAGTAAGGTCATTTACAAAACTGCCACTACAAGGAAATAGTTGCACATCTCGCCGCTGCCTCAGCGACCCACTCCCCTCGGCTGAAACTCTGAGCCTTTACAGCAGCTGCCTGATGAGAGGAATGAGGCACAGGATGGACTTGAATACAAAAGAATGAGGAAGTCATTGCAGCTCAGGAGAGGACGGCCTCTTCACTGTAGCTAGAAATATTGTTGTTGAGTCTTTTATTTTTGGCCATACAGCTCACTCCCTCTCTGTCTTTTTTTCTTATTCCTTTTTTTTTTTTTTATCTTTTGATTATCTTTCTCTCTCTTAGGTTTTTCCTCTCTTACTCCTCCCTTATGCAAACACTTGCACACATGCCACAGGCCTTGTGAAATTAAACCAGGCTCTCTCCTTCCTGTGAGCTGGCCTGGAGGTTAAGTGGCTGTCAGAATAGACACACTTGGTCCACGTCTGCACGCCGGCCCCTGGCGCTGTCGCCCGCTGCAAACTATTACAATAGAACACATTTACTCCTATGGAGAAGTAATATTCCCTCCTCTTCTGAAATAAAAGGGCCTATTTAAACTGTAAGTGATTTAGCGGGGGGAGTTGCGGCTCACCGTGTCTTGACAGAGAGAGGGTCTAATAAGTTTCATTTTATTTCAGTCAGCCCAGGTTGTAGTTTTGTTTGCCTGTCATATTGTGTCTCCTACCATCAAAGCGTGGCTGCCGCAACTCCTAACGCAGGCCTGTTACTGTGTCACAGCCGTGCCTTTGTATTCATTTATGAGTCCATCACTGCAGTGTGAGAACTCTCTGTTTCTAGACTTGTCTATAAAGCTGCAGTGGGACACTTACTTATGAGTTGCCATTAAGCATGTAGTGTCTGTATGGGGGACATGTTCCTCTGAAGACAAAAGTATGCTGTCTAGAGCCCAGTTTTCTGCAGTGAGCAGGCTAATCTCTTTGACTGCTGCTTCCATAGCTGTGGTGCAGTCATGGTGGGTCATCTCCCCAGGGATGCAAAGCAGACTGTGGGCTCCTGAGACTCACATTTAACCTGCACTGGATTACTATTGAGTCAGCTGTCATATAAAATGCTGCTCTCTTGACGTCTGGCAGGGGATTTGAATCATTGGGAATAAACAGTCCTTGTAAAAAGGGTGATAAATCAAAGGTTGAAGGTGGGCTTGTCTATAGCATGAGCATATTGAGTTGGTACTCATATGTTACATCTGAAGTAGGTAATTTCATGGCGAACTTTGAAATAAAATGTATCAGACTGAGATCAAATCATGTTTTGTCAAGTAATTTATTTCCATTTAAACTGACATGTTCATTAAAGCTTAGCAGTTGGTGGCTGTAGTAGTTAGGGCCAGGAGGTCGAGGCCCACTCCTGGGTTTTTAATCCAATCAGTAAGGGAGTAAACTAATTTATCCCTGCTGCCTTCGTGGGCTCAGTGCTGAAGTTATCCGGATTAGTGTGATAAGAGAATGACTGTCAGCTTGTGGCTGTTGCCTTATAGAAAAGTGATAAGGCAGTTGACTGATTGGTAGACCTGTCCTCAGAGGCAGTCACATTAATGTAACCCTGTACTTTATGGACAAACTGGTTTCATTCATGATCTCATTTCTACATGTATGACTGAAAGGGGAAATGGGTGATTTGTATTGAGGACAAAACATTTTGACATGAAATGATGAATTGAATGTCACATTAGCTGTCCCCTATGTGGTCAAGGCTAATTAATGATAATTTCATTCGTCACTTCAGAGTTGACAGGTTTATTGTTTCCTGTTATGGGAAATAATTGATTGTCAGTTGTGTAGGTAGCCTAATGCTTTACTTTTAATCTGCTCAGAACTGCATTATAGCGAGCTATAAACCACTTATTGTATGTTTGTGTACTGCTTATAAACTGATAAACTGATAAAATTTTATTGCTGTTCATGACATCAGAAGTTTATGATGACTCGGATCTCATCATATTATGTCTGGTACCTCTGTAGGAGATGAATCTTAATCATCTTTGGTCAGCGCAGCTGCACTATTCCATCTTTTCATTGATATAGGATTACTATCTCACAGAGCCAATCTTAATGGGCATGAAGTGCAATTTAGAGGGTTTTCCTTAGTGGGTGAGAAAATTGATCGAAGTTTTCCCGTGGGGTTTAATACACTCTCGCTAGGCTATATGAGACGATGTCATATGATAGAATTACAGTCAGTCAGAGTTATGGTTACAAAAATGTTTGATTAGTCGACTGGATATTTGTTCATGTTCCTGCTGCTGGTGTTTGCATGCATGCTTACATTTTCCATATTTGCATATAAACTGGCCTGGGTAATGCGTCGTCAATATTATTTTTAGTTTCCAATTATTACAGAATACAAAGTTTCAATAAGCAATAGGATCTCAGGTTTTGTTCAACGAGCTACATCATGAGATTTTGTTACTGAGCAAATCAAACCAGTAGGATGGATCTTATGAGGCAGATTTTTTGGGTGCTGCATGAAAAAACTGCTTCACAAACTGCTAGTTAGAAAGAAATCATGTAAAGCTGTTTGGCTGTTTGAGGAAAAACTCCAAAAGAACCTTTTGGGGAAAAAAAAGAAGAAACCTAGGCAAGAATCACACATGAGAGGACCCTATCTCAGGGCTTGGGAGCTATCAAGTTGGCAGCATGTCAAAATCAGATTAGCAGTGTAATACTATATGATAGCTATAGTGTATAGAATAAAGCCATAAAAAATACTCAATCAAACCTCACTAATTTGAGGTGTTTTTGATAAGCCTGGACTGATAATCTCTTAGAAACTCATTCAGAAACATGAAAGCTTGCAGCCCGTTTCATATCTACCCCCTCTAAGCAGTTGAACAACAGAGTAGTTCAGTCTACTACTGACTGCCTACTTCTTCAGTGTTTGAATTAGTTTTAGATGGCGGGCTGCAGAGCAATGAACAGGAAATAGGGGAGAGACAACCAATCTTGTATCATCAGGCAGGCATGTTAGTTCCCTCTCTGCCTTCAGTGGCCAGCAACCTATCTTAGTTAGGCCCGTTTCTAGAGACAAAATGACTGCATTTTACTGAATGGATTTGCCCTTCTGGATGATACCATAGCAGAGTAAAATCTAGAATTTGTGACCCCTGTGTGTTTGTATGGTTTGTATTGAGAATTGTTCACCAGAAATGAGGCCACATTGCTCCTTTGCTGCTTTAGTAAAGGAGTGTGCTGCTGTTTGCTCTCATTTTGTGTGTGGGCAGGGGATAAAGGTAAAAGATAAGGTGAGAGTTGGCATTACAGTATAGCAAACATACTGCAATTGATCATCAAATGAGCAATACAAGATACTGAAAGATACCATTTGTGCTCCATAGTGAATAATACCATAGCAGTCTGATGTTGTGCAGTTCAGCATTATTGTGATTCCCAATTCCCCAAACCAAGGGAGGTGCATTTTGGGGGAAAATGAGTGCTTGCAAACACCCAGCAGTGACAGACAAGCTTTTTCCAGATAATAAAACATGTTCACTACAACAGAGCACACTGTATTTAGCAATTTTCAACACCTTACCCTTTTCAAGTCACTACGCATACCACGCTTCATTCTTTATCAAACCAAATTTTATAGCTGATTACAGCCAAGCACCACCAGTAGACATTTTGTTGGGAGACATTTTTCATATTGACATGAAAACAGTGCACTCAAAGATGAGTTAACGAAGCAAGTAGCATATGAAAAGGTGCAATTTGTTGAGGGTTGATCTTTCTTTATTTCTCGCCTCCCGCCAGAGATGCACATTTGTTCTTTTACTATCTGCGGGAAACAAAACTCTTTTCTTTATGATTACTCTCTTGGAACAACTTTGCTGGTACGCTGAGGTCACAATGTTGTTTTTGCATTTTTCCACCACTGTGCTCCCACTGTACACTTGTTATCTTTGTCAAATTGTGATCCCAGACAAGGCACCCATGTCCTGACCAGTATATGTAGTTGCACACTCACTCATTCCCTCAAAGTAAAGCAGGAACAGACCCGTAAAGTCTCTTTTTTTTTTTTTTTTACCTGTGAGACTCACGTTTCAGTGCCTCTGCTGGCATCTCATGGCAGTGTAGTGAAAATGTCATGCATTGTCACACTCTAAGAAAAATAACAAGTGTGTGTTGTCATCTTGGTACAGTGATGAAATACTGATGGCTTTAGTGGCTGTGATTCTGACAGACTTCCTGTCAGCACACGGTGCAGGAGCCAGGGTGATTTTCAATGTCGGCCACGGTTCGGGAGTTGTGCGGCTCACCCGGCAAGCGTTCTGCGCTCCGATCGAGAGTGGTGCATTTGTTCAGCAGAGGCCCTTTTTTTGACACTCTTTTTTTTTCCTGCAGGGATTCTGTCATCAGTCACACTGTTTCCATTATAATAAGTTGACAGGTCTGTAAGATGATGAGGCTTAAGATAAGCTGCCTCAGAGTTCAGTTTTTCTTCTTAGTGAAATAAGCAGTGCAAATATACATCCTATATATATTCTTCTAGTGTATCTACATCCCATTAACTAAAGAGGCTCGTTATACTTTGTTTCTTGGGTATTGTATAGTGATAATCACATTGCAACATCTAATGGCCTTTGACATTTTAAAAAATTCTGCTGCAACTGCAGGTAGCCCTGCAAGAACGACCTTCTATTGCAGGTATTTTCACTCAAACAGCTGTGAAATTTGTCACAATATGACTGCGTATTTTTTTTCTAAATAAGGTGCTTTTCAGCCAATTAACGAGCTTAGGAAGAAAATCTCCTTCTCCCTCGCTTGCTGGCTGTATCTCCAGAGGCGTGCTGGTGCATGTCCTGTTTCCCCCCTGTGCTTTCCTCCTTTTAATTTTCCTGTGCTGTCTGAGCCCATCACATTGCAGCACCTGCTTTACACGGTACCCTCTCTCACGCTCACCAGCTGTTTGCCCTATGGTCAGAAGAACTGTCCTGGAAGGTGAAAAGGTTCAGTATTAGACACTTACTAAAGAAAGTGATTAGCAAGTGTGGCTGCTGCTCTCTCCTCGTCTGTCTATTTGCCGGCATGTACAGTACGGTTATAATTTATTGCTTTGACTCCTTATTAGACGGATAGGCTGCATTGACAGCGTGACCACATACCTCTGTAATCTACTGTTCATTATGGAGATGCTGTAGTATTGTAATGGATGAGACTATTGTGATAGACAAAGTCCTCATTAGTACTCTGGAAGGGATTTCACCCTTGAAGTGGTAAATGACTGGTGAACCTCGGCTGTTGGCATAGACTAATTAGCTGCTTCCCATGTTTCTGTGTGGCCCAGCGTGCCTCCAGTCAAGTCTGAAAAGGACATTAAACTAGGCCAACGTGTGTAATGTGATGATGGATGGATGCAACGCTTGGTTACCCCCTCTCATCTCTGGGACGTCGGGCTGGTGGCGTCCTCTGCCAGGAGGGCAGGTGAGGCTGTTGCCAGAACCTGAAGGTCATCGGCATCGCAGCCTTTCTTGCTATTCGGTTTGGGATTGAGCTCATTATTGTGACAGCCAGACAAATCTGCGGCAATGCTGGGTTCCAGATGAACAGTGTGGATTAGACTGGGTCGATTTAGCATGTTTATGAAAGTAAGCAATGCCCAGATCTGTCAGAAAATGTGTGACAGTTATGTGAAAGCTTTTCCAGATTGAGGTGTTCTGCTGTCATTTTGTGTGGGTCAGTGGTCTCGACCTGTTTGTCTCCTCCACAACCTAAACCGGCATGCTTATGGCTGTGTTGTTAACATACACACCTGCACAAGGCACTGCTGTTGCCAAAATCTGCACAGATTCACATATTTCTGTTTATGGTTATGGTCTGACTATTAACTCTGCAGTTTAGATACTGTACTATGTGTTGATGCGGTGCTCTTTGGACTTGAAAATCGTGTTTTAATTACTTATTACATTTTACATGCTGATTTACATAAAACCTTGGCAAGTGGAAAATAACATGTTAGCAACAAAAAGCTAATGGAGGAACAATATGAAGGGAGAGAGTCAGTTACATCTGCAGGCAAGAGGGCCTTAAAAAATAGGACAGTCTAATTGCAAATGGTCACGATGTGAGTATATCTTACCTTTTAGTGTACTCGTGTGTGTATCTGCCCAAGCTTTCGGCATCCCTAACACAGCTGTCTTTCAGGGATTTGTTAAAATGCACTCCATTTATGTGTCAAAGTTGGAGATGTCCACCTCTGGCTCCTGTCACATTCACTCTCCAGTCATTTCAGTGAAAAAGGGGGACAAGATGCATTTAATTCCTGTTGCAAAAATTGTCACACAGAGTTCATATTGATAAAGCTTTGCCCTGCAAAATATCAATCTCTAATCTCCAGCTAATTAGAGGGAGAGCGGGTGGGGTCGACCTCTCCTTCAGGATGTATTGATTGTTTATACGTGTTCATGGTGAATTAATGCAAGCAGCAGAGTAAGAGGGATGCTGGCTGCATTGAGTGCGGGTGCATTGACAGTGGGAAGTGTTTGATAAGTAGGTGTGTAATTTTCAACTTGTGAATGCTGTTGTGAGCATGCTATTTAGCCCCAGCAACTTTTGCATGCAACACATTATTGCTCACCCACATTATTGCCTGTCTCACCTGCTTTTTGCTAAAGCTTGCAAGTAAATTTGGCATTGCAAATTCAAATCTGGCCATACCTTTACTGAGAGGTTAAAAAAAAAGCCCCACCTACAGTAAATACTAGGGGAAAGGAGGCACACTGGTTCAAGATTAGACAGACTTTGTATCCCAGTGAAAGTAAAAAACAGTTATCAGACTATTTTGTGTAGAGCTCCTCATATCAGTTCCATAATAGAGCTGTATTCACTGAACCCATTCTGCCCAATGTTCCTGCCTTGCTGCCACTTATCTACATTGTGCTGCTTTATTGGATTGAAAACAATATGGTGTATCGAATCTGACAGATCCATAAATTACAGTTGTGCAGCGAAAAAAGCAGAAAACAATCATATCAGGGCAGGGCAGCGAGAGGAGAGGCATCATTGTAAGACTGGCAGCAGGAGAAAAGAAACTAGCTCGCCCGTCAGCAATGAGGTAGCTCTTAATTAGTAGCCATTATGTATGAATGAGTCCTGTTTTGCTGGTGGAGTAATGGCTGGAAAGTTGTTTAGAAGAATTTTGGGGTTCTATGATGTGAGGATTCCCTTGGCCTCGGGCTCAGCTCGTTCACTGAGGAGGAACTGGTTGAGCATGACTGCTTCTCATTACAGCTTTCCCATCTCACTCGCAGCAGAACTGAAACCCTTATTGCATACGTCTAACTATAGAACACCCTGCGCTTTGAAATTGGTTTCACTCAAGACGGCTTTTACCCTGTTTCCAGCTAAATTAGCAGATGCACAGGTAAAAACGCTCAATCAAGGCTTAAACTAACTTTTTTTGCTCAGTAGACATCTAATTGGGATCTCTCTGTCAAATCCCTGACAACTGATTTGTGTATAATTACTGTGTTAATCATTTATGCATGCACACATGTCACCTATAAACTGTGTTAGAGGAAGAAGTAAAACATTACCGGGCTTTCAAGGACACAAATGTGCTCCATTATGTTAACCAAAATAGAATACAACAATCCCTGAAAGACAAATAAAGCGTGCAAATTACTTAACAGTTCACTATCAAAGAGGGACCCCAGCAAACTTAAACAACGCTAATAGCACTTAAGCTCATAAGTAGTCGTTTTGTTCCCGCTGGATCGATGCACAGGGTTAATGGTAAGAGTGCTTGACATTTTCAAGTTCGTTACCCCTTTTTTGTCCTGGTGATTTGAGAATACGGGCCAGTGTCTCCTCTGATAAAGCCAGTCGGTCTCTGAGGTGATGAGGGAGGAGAGATGAGGCTGCTCTGCTGAAAGGAAATCTGCATGCATTTCAGAGTTTTATCTGCATTGTGAAACGTACGGGTGTTGGGTTACCAGGGAAATGAGGGCTTTGCTGGTCATGGTTAAACAGGATGTATGGGGAGCTGTGACATCATCCTTGTGTCGAGGTCATTGTGGCTAGTGGGAGCGTGTGTCGACTTGAGAGGAATTATCTCTCCTCGGTGGCTTAGTGAGGCGTGGTGCCAAGCAGCCTGCTGTTTGTTGTTTCCTTTTAGCTCACATTTGCTCCTTTTTTTAACCCTGGGTGGTTGGCATGCATTAGTTACAGCCGTCACAATAGAGCTTGTTTAAACTTGCACACATGTACTCCACATTTTGTGCTAAGAGCAAATCAAAGAAGATTTGACATGTGTCTCCTTAGCAAAAATTGGTTTGTCATCTTTGGTTTTAGTGATCAAAGCAAATTCAAAATCCAAAGGAAATAGAATACAGTTGTTGATATAGTAGCATGATGGCGTATAATTATCTCAACAATTTCTAGAAATGCGATTTTAAGGTACTCTGACTAGATTTTGACTGTTAATGTAGCTAAATATTCATGTTTTTAGTGGGCCCTGTTTAGTTAATATTTTGTGCAAGCCTGTGACAACACATGTGAGTGTGATAAACATTCCTACTGATAGTATGCTTATCACATACATGTGCTTATACGAGTCTTGTGTAAACAAATGCAGGGAAGAAGAAGCTAGCTAACAAACATGGTGAAATACTTTAAAAAATTGGCTTTTCAAATGTTCTTTGAGTAAGGAAACACATTCAACACATAAAACCTGTTTTTAAAAATTAACTCAAAACTAAATCCACTTTTTTGAGTTTGTAAATTACATGTACAGTCACTTTTTATTATGCTATTAATTGATCCTTAAAGGCCACAAAATTCCCAAAACATGTTTCTGTGTTTCAGGGCTAAATGAGCAAAGCTCTTCCATTTGAATGATAAAAAAGCATCTTCAATAACCATTTGCTCTTTAATGAGGTCATGAGTTAGCATAACCTCAGTGATGAGAATTCACCACACTTAAAACAGATAATACTTACATCAGTGAGGTTGAGGAAGCAGTCTGGTTTTCAGGTGGAGGAGTCCTTTGTGGTTTCCTGGCAGCTGTTCAGAGACAACATGCAGTCTGCAAGGTCATGACAAAAAATGGGAGATGGGACAAAAAAATGGCGCAAACAACATAGTACACAGTGAAATAAGCTCAGCTGTTCTCTCTGTTGTTATGTCTTCTCTTCTCCAGGAGCCTCAAGGCCTATTTGTGCTGACTACCAAAAGTTATAACTAAACTATTTCTGTTTTGCCCCTCTTCACTTTTCCAAATACCAGCCTGCTCTCTGCCTGAAATGAGCCTCTTGCATTCTCTGAATGATGCTTGTGACAACCTCAGTACACAACCAGAAGTCAAGAACTGAGCCTTAACTGAGATTGATCAGACTGCGAGCACATCCAGGGAGTCAATGAGCCTCAGAAAGCAAGACTCTTTGTTCGGCCTGGTGCCCAGTTTGTTTGCACTGTAATTACTCAGATTGTAGCAGGGCCATGGTAGACACAAGCACACAGGGGATTTACCATGGAGAAGACAAACAAGGATGCACATCTATGTCCAACAATGGATTCTAAGCCCTCAAGTCCAATTGTTTTATGTGTAATGATTAGGTGGACCAGAGGGACAAGCACCACAAGTCTCAAACAAGTGATGGCAAGCTCAGTTGTAACCCAAGCTCATGTTTTTCATAATGTGTGTTTTAGTGTACATGTGTAGCTGTTTTGCAGATTTACACGCCCTGATTCTAATCATTTTCCTGTAGATGGTAAGCCAGCCTCTGACTACTGAACTGCTAGTTTTAAATGAATCAAGGGTCTGAGCTTTGAGCCTTGTCTCCTCTTTAATTAACTCCTATATCAGCACAAGTGGATTAATGACTGGAGACACATGTGGAATGAGCGTGTCTGTTACAGAGAGCTGAGCTGAGGCTGTATGAGGTGTCATAAGAAGAGGTGGAGAGGGGTCAAACATGCGGTAGAGTGGTGGTTGGAAGGCTTAAGGCTCTCTCTTTCTTTTTTTTGCTTCCTCAGCACTTAAGAGGAAGCCTCATTCCAACCATCTAGTCACTTTAATGGTATTCTGCATTTCTATGTGGACTAGCGATTTTGACCAGATAATCCTATTAGAAGGGTATTGTGCAAATGTTGCAGGGCTTCGGGAATATAACGAATTATCATATCACAGTTTTGACTGTTTGGCAGGCAGGATGGTATCAACGCAGCATTTCTGTTAACTGACTGTACTGCTGTGTATCGGATTTAGCTTTTCCATTCATATTCATGGTGTGACTCAACCTTTTTTGTCTCAAAACAGCTATGCATCTTGTAAATGTCTAGTGTCATCCATTTTCAATACTACAGTACAATACGTACAGTACAGTACAGTACTTGCTACAGTTCAATATGACAACAGTTAGTGCATATAAACAGATTAATGTCTCATCTGAGTGGTGAAATGCCTTCAACTCTAGGTTATCGGTATGCAGTATGGTTAAAATCTCCCACCAAAGTATATTTATACAGTACAATTTTATATTGTGGTATTGATAAACTTACTTTCTCCATTAATCAATTAGCTTTTTAGTCTATAAAATGTCAGAAAATGGTGAAAAATGTCAATCACCATTTCCCAAAGCAACATCAAATGTCTTGCTTTGTTCCAGCCAACAGCCCACAACCCAAAGATATTCAGTTTACTGCCATAGAAGCCTAAAGAAACCAGAAAATAAAAACATTTAAGAAGCGGGTGTGAGAGAATTTCCGTATTTTTTCTTTAAAAATCACTCAAAATGATTAATGGGTGATCAAAATAGCTGGCAGATAATTTTCTGCCGATTGACTAATTAATTAATCGACTAATCGTTGCAGCTCTAAAATATTGTGATATAATTTGTCTGTTAATTCAACTGAGAAACCTTCTGTAAAAAATGAAGGTACTTCATAACACTGATGCAAAAACATCTGTAAATTGGCATAAAGCAGCGTTGTTAACTTGCAACATTGACGGCAATGACAATTAAAGGAAAGGCTACCTACCTTCTGACCAGATTCTGTTGTCTCACAACATATATCGTTTACAGCAATGGTCCAGTGGATACATCAATTTTGACTTGACATGGCACCTGAGTGAATGAGATAAATCTACAAAGACATATACAGCTCAATTGATTACATTACGAGGAACATACAAGTTACATGTGTTCAGTGAATCCATCGTGGCCTAAAATACTGTGTCCTCCTTTATATCATGGTGTCCTGTCTTCTGGTGCGTGAAAGTCAGGTAGGTAGGTCTAAGGGGGGATGATATGTGAGAGATACAATCTTTCCTCCTCTCAAAGGCACCTCCGGGCAGTAAGTAAATTGCTTATGTAAATAGCCCTGCAGCTGTAATCCATTGTTGATGAGGTCTCAGATGTGACGGCCGGATGCGAAACATTAAGAAATTCTTTTGTGCTTTGGATTAAAAGAGCACTTAACTCTCGACTCAGCGGTATCAGGGCATCAAATCAAGAAAGGATATCCTATGATAACAACAGCAGCACCACAGATATGGCGGTGTTTGAATAAAACGATGGCGACTCGTCTCGTTTAGCGGTTATTGTGAGTGAGTGTGTTTGTTAATGAGAGCCGACAGCCATAATTGTTGTTCTCGGTCGTTGAGTTAATGCCACACTATTTGTTAGAGCTCATCTTTATGGTGCAACTGCGCTGTGGTATTAATAAGCATGACATTCATGTAGGCTAATGCTCATTAGCACTGTCAGCTTCATTGGGGAGCACTTTTCCCCTGAGCTCTGACAGTATTTTCAGACTCTGACTGAGCTTGAGGTCTCTTTGTTGCTCACTTAGTAGGCTGCAGGTTTGCTGTAGGTATGCCAGTGCAGCCCTTGACGTACCTGTGAGGGGAAATTAGAAACATCTATCGCTTTATTTCTTCATTTCTGTGCACGTGCTTGTGCATACACACGCTGACCTCACACCCTTTTCTTGATGTAGATTAAGGAAGAAGCTGTTGACCTCGAAACCGCCTGTGGTTTTCTCTTCCCCCGTTCCACATGCGGAGGTCAAAAAGCAACGAACCACAGAGTCTCACGACCTTCTGCCAGAGAAGGTTAGCAGTGACCCTGCTGCGGCTGTCTTCGCACTATAATGCATGTGTGGATATACCCTGCAGGCCGCGAATCATCTCGAAACGCAAAGGCTTCTCACAACTTCACACATGAAACCCGCTTTCTCTTGCGAGACCAGGGGATTGTTAGTCAGCTGTTTGTCTGAAGGCCTGTTCAAAGCCTTTGATTTGAAATGAAGCTGTGAGGAAGAAAGACAGGAAGCATGGAGAGGTGGAGAATACTAGACATTTCCATTCTCACTATAGTGTTACTCATCCTTTGCCAACTAGCCAGCGCTCCACCATTCTATAAATAGGACGGAGGAGATGGTGGAGAGGAGACTTTGTCGGAGAATGCATTTCCATGGAGACGATGTTCATTGGGATTTGGCTTTGTGATCAGGGAGCCATTGAATAGGACAGGACTCTGGGCTTGTTTAAGTAAAAGAATGTATTTACATTCCATATCTAGTTGTCTGGGCTGCGTTGCCACAGCAGGCTGTGAAGGCCAAATTGAAACAAGCTTGTTCTTCTCTGTCGGTTGCAGATGTCTGAGTCGACCCAGTCCTTTGAGATTAGACTAAATACAGCACCATCCCGGTTTTGCTCGGGGAAACAACACGGTATAGGCTTCTGCAAACCTTTATGTTCCTAAAGTTCACATCGCTCAGCTTCGCTTAATACCGCACACACACAGAAAATATGTAAATGCATGCAAAATATCTTGTGTTGGACAGACACACAAATGCAGATTTAAAATGTTCATAGGCCCGTCTCTGAGAGTGGGAGTATTTGAGGCTTTTTGTGTAGAACTGGAAACTCATGACCCACTGGCAGCTTGTATGAGGCATGTGAATATGTCCGTCTCTGGATAATTGTACTCCATTATGTCGCTCTTCAGGTATTTAGGAGTAGTCACATGTCCAGCTTGTGGCAGCTTTATTAAATTATTTGAATGTTTGGTTTTCAGCTGTTTCCTTGTTCTGCTAATGTGGGTAACAGAGTGTAACTGTTGTCTCTGGGGTATTGATCTATGAGTGGGTGGGGCTGTTCACCACCCGTGGTGTCAGAATAAAAAAAGAGCTGTGTTTTCCTCTCCATGCATATTAAAAAACTCAGCTGATACACATTCCTCTGACCCTGTTTTTTTTTTTTCTCTGTGGTGTTTTGCTTCCTCTTTTGTGACAGCTCCAGAACTTCTGTGTTATATGCAGGGAGGAGACAATTATCTGGTTGTCAGCGAAAGGTTACAGAGTTATTCCTTCATACAGCCACTGCATGGAGATCAAAAGCTTGTCACTCAGCCAGACAGTTACCAGCTATCAGCTCGGCTGTTGCTTTCCCATGGAAAAGAGTTAAGTAGTGAGGAGGCAGAAGAGCTCAGCTTAGCATCAGGGCAAATCAGTGACGTACCTCCAGCTGAGCTTTCAACTCGCGCTGCCAGAGCCTTTAACGACCCGGGTCCTAAGGGGAACCCTGGGGAAATCCCAACCTGGACATGAACTTGATGGGGAAAGACAAAGGGATAGAAGGAGAATAAAGGAGGGGCATGGAAAGGAGAGAGAGAGAGAGGGAGAACGTGGGAGTGGAAAGAGAATGGCAACACTTATTCAGTGCTTTTTTGTTTTCAGCCTCAGGCGGAATTCCTAATGTTATAATGTATTGTGCTGTCTTGTAAATCCGGCTATTTTACACACACATTAGGAAGACGTGAGGAATCCTCCTTGCCAAAAATCAAGGCTACAGAGTATGTGACAGAGGCGAGAAGAGATAAAAGTAAATACACAGGTTCCTGGAGCTTTTCAAAAGTCCTGCTGCTGCTGTTGCCTGGGTAACACTTTGCACAAAGAAAATGTCCTTTTTCCAACAGAAAAGGTTATCTATCTCATTGTTTCCTATTCACTGCTTCCTATGCAAAAATCTTTCCTCTACTCTTGACATCATCTCTTCCAGCAGGATACAACATATCTCTGTGCAGATATGTACACAGTAGAAAGCCATTCTCCCAACTCGGCTATTGGGCCACTACGCTTCCTTCCACACTTACTTCCTGCCATTCAATTGGCTCTTTGAATAAATGTAACGCTACAATGCACAGGCAGTGGCAGTTTTCATTCCACTCTTGAATTATTGAATTGCCTATGAGGCGTTCCTTCATATTTATATTTCTTTTGATGCAGAATTGAATATAAAATCGATATTTTGTCAAATATAATTTGAGGACCGTTGCTGCTGCTGCTGCTGCTGCTGAGTTCTTATCTTTCCCTTTGTCTAATATGTATAAAGTGGTGTCATTTCTGCACCCCCCTGTGTTTAACTGACATCTTCCTACACACCAAAACACATTTCGTGTGTCTAAGGCAGTGGGGGTGTCAGAGAAGGTAAGAATCAGCGGAGCCCCTTTCCACACATGGTCTCCTGCACAGATTGGAATAGATCGGAATTCATTGATCAGAATAACGGCAACTGTGTTCCCCAGATTCTGGTGGCGCTTAAGTTGTGGGGAGGTATCTGTAACAGCTAACAGATGAAAATGGTGCATATTACTGTTGAGTTTTACTGTGTCATGGGTAACTGAGATCAGGACCTGTGGTGTGACCATGGCAGAGGTGGTTAAAGCTGTTTTTTTTTTGGCTACTCAGAGGCAGCAGAGCAAGTGGCGAACACAACATTGACATATTATCACACGAATCAACGCTAGCATTCATTTGAGGTTATGTTTCTGTCCACCTGATGGTTATAAGTCCAATAGGCACTCTAATACTAGCTCAGGTTTGGCCAGCGTTCTCATTCCTTAGAAAAAAAATCTGGCACTAACAGCTGCCTGCTGTAGCTGGAAACAGGGTCGAGCTCTTCACTACATGTGACTCCTTTTAACATTACACATAGTCATTTGATCCATTGTGAATGTAAAAATATTGATTAGTGCAGCTTTAATGGTACAACAGGGGAGCATAGTAAAATGTGTTGCTTGCTTTGATGACAAATTGGAGGTCTGACAGTTACCCAAACTGCAATAAGTCCCTGTTGCTTACATTGTTTTAGCTAACCAGCTGTCTATGGCTGCACTGAGGAGTGAAAAGTGCTAAAAACTGTATGTAGAAAAATTTCATCCAACAAGATGTTACCATTTGGTCACAATAAATGTTTTGCAGTGGTTGGCTGATGTGAAGCAGCAGCATAAAGTGTTGAGTCTGGATAAATAGAGTCTAACATACAGAAGCTTCCAAGCAGAGCCATGATACTGCAGGTCAAGGAGGTTACTTCCTCATGTGAGGGTGCAGTGGAAATGACATACAAGCTCCTCTCACACTGCCATGACTAAACTGTGCTACACCAAGACGGTATAAGAAGGACATAGGTGAGAGGACAAGTGTTCGGTCAAGTGGTGCGGGTAATCCTGTTGCCCACAACCCACAAAATCAGGAACCATGAATCTTTAAAATGTAAATGATGTGCTTAATCAGCCAAAAACCCACTCTAATACCTGACATAAAGAGAGTTTTCTGGATTGGAAACATGGAACACATGGTGTTAGCGTTCCTAACATCAGCAGAGATGTCACGTACACGGCCCTCGACAGTATATTTCAGACACAGGTTGTGAAATTCGAAACCCAATGATCACAGAGTAGAAGCAGTTTAACGTGTTTCACAGGAGGTATAGTGTGTGCTGCTGCAATGAGAAATATTTGTTGCATTTACTGTACAGTAGCTATATATGGGTAGTCCAGCTATGTAACACACATAGCTGCATTTCTGCTAAACACAGTGCTGAGCTGGGATAAACTGGGGAAAATCACTGCCTCCTATCATACTACTGAACATCTCTATGTCCCTAATATAACAATGTCTTGCACACTTAAACATGTCCTCAGGGGAACCGGGTAACCCTATCGTACGTAAGCCTCAGTTTCAACTGAGATAAATGACAGGCCAATAAAAATTTGATTGATGTGTCTGACTAGAATTACAGCACAGGCTCAACATACAGCCTAAACTGAGCCGCAGTGTTGTGATGCCACTCTACAGACTCTTCGTCAGGAGGCCAGGACCAAAAGGTTTAATGGAGAACAGATCTGGGCTGAGTGAGACTCTCCTGCAAGCTACAAAGTGTGCAAACATGGTGCGGTTGCCCTACATGCTCATGCAGCAGTGGGCTGTTGTAAGCCACTTGTTCCTATTCTAAGACCCACAAATATGTGAACACATGCAAACACCCCTTGTAAGTTTTTTTTTGCTGGCTGTGTAGAATTAGAGCCACTTAGATTGGAAACTAGCCAATACTGAGTATTATGCGTAATATGTATATATACAACTTTTGGCTGTGTTGCTTGACTTTGTACCTAATTGTGTAAACAGTGAATGTTGGCATTGGCTACTTTTTTTTAAAGATCGAAAATGTGCTCTTCCCTGTTCCAATATTATAATTCAGCTTGGCTATTCATATAGCATTGTGCCAGTAGGTGGTTCTTGCTATTTGTGGCTTCTACTGATGCTAAGAATGAGTGCTTTGTAAAGGTTCCACACACAAACACACACAGACCAGCAGACACGCAGAGACACACACACACACACAGACAGAATCTTCTCCTGCCCGGTCCTTCCTCTCCTCTCTGATGCTCGTTCACTCAGTCTCTCTCTTTCTCTCTCTTTCTCCCTCTCTCTCTCTTGTGCCTGTACTTCCTCCCCCTCACGCCGCCCACGCTTCTACTCTCTGTGCTGCTGATCATCAGCTTTATCTACGCGGCTAGGAGGACGTGTTTGTGTCTTTTGTGTGAGATAAAGCAAACTATTCCATCCAACATTTTCGTTTTTCCCCTTTATCCTATTGGCTGCCTCTATCCTTGCCGCCGCAGCCTGTTTCTAAATCATTTTTGCCCTTCCTTACTTCTTCCTATTCAGTTCGTTCTTGCTAACAGGACCTTAAGTCCTCTTTTAAAAAGCTAGACGGAACAGCAAGGGCTTTAAAAGTCTGATAAACTCAGTAGTGTTTGTTCTGACATTTCCAGGCCATTCCGACTTTCCAACAATACCAGCGGCATTATGGTGTTGCTCTCTTTGCCCTTCTGAGTTTTTTTTTTTTTTTTTAATATATTTTCTTGGGGGCATTTTATACCTTTTTATTAAAGGGACAATAGAGAGATGACAGGAATTGAAGGGAGAGAGTGATTGGCCAGATTCAAATCGCGGACATTGGGGTTATATGCCATGCGTCTTAACCAGTAGGCTACCAGGGCACGCCAGCCCTTCTAAGCTTTATTTGGGTAACACCTGGTGCAATAAATCAGAAAAATATTTTTATGGTTGATGCAGGACTCTTTTTGGAGCCTGTATCAGCCTTTGTGCTGCCTTGCAGTCCTCCCGTCCTGTCCTATCGTCTCCCCCGCGTTTGCCCTGCTGTTCTCCAGTTCTTTAAGTCCCCGAGACACCTGGGGATGAAGCTGCTTTGTTGCCGTATTCCATTATGAATGAAGACAGTTTTCAGCCCGCCCATTCATCTTTGCTGCAGCAGGAGACGCTAAGCTGTCACCCTCACTCTCTGCGCGCCCCGCCTTCATGACCCTGTTTGCGCACATGTGTGTATCCCGCATGAACAGTGAATAAACAGCAGAGGAGGAGTACACGTTGGCATCACGTACGTGTTTTGGTGGGTTTCCATGTTTATCAGGTGATTAATGGTGAAGTCACACACTGGCTCTCCTCTGTCTGCTTTATATTGGTTTGCAGGAATCCTGCAGCGTATTGTTGTTGTTCTTTTTTTTGTCCACCCCTGCAGCAAAGCTCACACAACCACACACATGTACAACCACAAACACACACAGAAACGTCTACATGTCCTTGAACGGAGAGGCCGACTGTTGGGTTCAGTGTCCGCCGCTATGATGTGGTTAGTTTGAGTCCTTTACATCCCCTCGGCCTACCTGGACAGGGTGTTTTCTTCTCTCCTTGAGCTCCTGTCTTTGTACGTCTGCCTATCATCAGGCACCATCCAGGGAACCCCTGTAACTGGATCAATTCTCCTTAGCTATGAAAGACTTTGATTGGCCAGCGGTCACTCAGCAGCCCCCCCACCCTTCTTTACCCTGCATGTGTAGGCACTGGGTAACAGGGTGTGCTTAATGTGTTGGAAATTTCATTTAACTCTCCTCATCCCTCTCCTATCTCACTCTCTTCATCTCTCCTCTCTGTGACCAGTGATTGCCTGCAGCCTCCCCACTTTCTCCTCCTCCTTACCCCCTCCTTTTGCTTTCCCCCCATCTCTCCAGGGCTGACTGCCTTTCTCTTACTTGTGAGGGAGATGCAGAGAGGGTGAGTGAGCAAGGCAGGATGAAGTAGAGAGAGCAAGAGAGAGAGAGAGAGAGATAAGGGAATAGGGAGAGATGGCCGGATCAGAATGTGAATCACTTAAATTGTACAATAAATGTTGGTCACTAAGGTGCAGAGTCATTGAGAACAGCACTTCACAAAAATAATAAGACATACAGACATGTCATTCTCTGTATGTGCTCAACATGCAATATTATGTGCATTGAACACACAGAGGACAACAGGACATGATATACTTTAGATCTTCTATTTACCATCTGGTGTGCTGGTTTGCTCCTTTTAGATCGCTAAACTGGTACCAAATAATACTCCTGTTTATTTGTCTGCAATTATCCCTCAGTAGCTTCCCCATCCGCTGGATGATATGATCTGCTTGTGGTTAACACACATGCACGCCATGTCCTGACACCTGTCCAACCCGTCTGTCATGCTTTTTCTATAACTGAGCAGCTTGTTAGTCCTGCTCAGGAACCAGTGTTTATTATTTCACATTAAAAGCAATTTTATAGCCATGTACAAGATGACATAAGTGTCAGGCTTAGGTCTAAGGTGAAGAGGAAAATTTTAAATTGTAGTCTACAGGCATTCATGGATGTAATTGTCAGATTGATTCTGTATTGATCCAACCCGTGAGGTCAAAGATGTAGGCCTACATCAAACTTGCCTAGTTTTTAAATGAAAAGGCTCCATTGGGATGCGTTTGGCTACTACTGAGGTATGATGAATTATTTTAGAGTATTATTTTTAGACATCTGAGTTCTTTCGGCCATTTTTAAAGTAGGTATCGGGTATTTGATATTCCCACTGGCTCCCTTCCCGCATATTAAGGCTCGAGTAGCTGCTTGTGTTTGTTTGAATTTCACCCTGTGGTGACTTGAGTAATCAAGGATATACAAGACATTACCAACCATTTCCACATAGGGAATTTTCAAAATTAGATTTTAGAGGCTAATTGGCTTTTGCGTAGATTGTGCTGAAAACTCACAGTCCGATGCTGCTTTCACAGAACACACCCACAGGCCTGTTGGATTGCACAATCTTTCACGGAGGCTCACTTAACTTAGCATCTGTGACATCTAAGGTTAACCATTAGCCGATCTGAACTGTGAGATAACTTGCATAAGGAGACATCTGAGTGTCCCGGCTGTTTACTGATGAGTCGTTTCCAGTAATTAAGGCTGGTGAGGATCACGTCACCGTCCAGGCATGAGGAATGTGCAGAGGTGACAAAATGCCGGGACTCTGGCCCTGAATCCGAGCCTCCCGCGAACACTCCAGTATGTGTCGCTGTGGATCAGGCGGCGCTCAGGTGTCAAACACAGCTGACTGACAACATGTGAAGCATGATGTATAAAGAGCTGGAGGTTACCTGAGAAGACTACCAACTGTGCATCACACAGAGTTTACATTTGACATGTCTGTGATCGGTGGAGATAGCTCCCTTAGCAGCAGCAAGCTCTTTACACACCATGCCATAAGTCAATCATTAAATCAGTGCATGACAGCTAGTGGTCACTTATTTTGTCACTCTGACAAGGATTATGACACATGTTTCTGTCTGAATCTTATGATACATGCTATATGATCCTAAATCTAAAATAAAAAAATGTTTTAAAGTGTGTTGCTTTTCTCTAATACTTACATATTTTTTTTGTATGACTTGCAACATCATGTCTTCAACATGCTCGACTCTTCAGCTAAAAAAAACATCACCAGGAGCAGATTTTTAAGCCAAACTGAAAGCCTGAAACTGCATCAATGCTGCTGTCCTCTGAAGTAACGCTATCCTTACATATTAAATTAAATTTCATAGACTCGTTACTTATCTTTATTGTGTCATATCTTCAACCCATTGTACAATAGACTGTTTTAAGTCAGACTATAAACATCACACCACTGACATGACAGCCCAGTCCCAGACCTCTCCATGGCTGTCCACAACTCAGCAATTCACATGAGGAAAAACTGGCAAATCAGTCTGCTTATAAGGCTACTGACATGCAGTGAGTCTTGCACTTTACTTACCTTCTCTTACTTATTTGTTTAACTTTTAGGTGGTAGACTTCTAGACGTTATTTTCATTAAACCTGCAGTGCCAAATTTTATATATAAATGAACATCTGTTACATTCAAGCCCTTGCCAAACGAGTTCACACAATGCTGATTAAGCCTATCACTGCCGGATAAATCTCTGTATTTCACAGTATACAGAGTTTTTAATCTGGTGTCGGTGGCAACATTCCCTCGCTGGCTGGATGAATGCATACTGCACATGCTCTATGGGCAGAGTATTCACACCAGAGACGTCCACCGACCGAGTGGCTAACTTCCGGTTAGCTCTCCGCCAACTTGAATGGTGATAAAATAATTTAATCGTGTGGCTATTCTAGACTTTCCAAATGTTATCGGACCAAATGGATCAAATTCTGATAGTGAAAGGAGTCATTTCGTTGGGGTTGTGTGACGCTCAAAACAACTTATCCACCGTTTTACAGCCATAACAGCAGCGACGGTGTAGACTACAGCGGAGTCTATGACGTAAGCACGCGTCGACAGTATTTTTGTAATTACTCTCACTGCCAGAACAATAACAATATTGGATGTTTTCCTGTTTGTTGCACCTGAGTTGGCGGTTTGTAAGAAGAAAATAAATCTGCCTCCTCCTCCCCTGTTTGTTGCTTATTGTATTTTGCCCACAAAGAAGAGGTATTGTCAGTAGGGACTATACCAGCTGGGGCCTGTATCAGGAGAGTAAGTGGTAGTGGTGGTGTTTTGAGTGTGTGTACATGGTCCTACTTGGTTTGTTGTAGTTGGTATCTAGTGAGAGCAGCTGTTGTCCTCTGTGGCAATCTAATCAACAGAAATAGACGGGGCGGGCACTCACTGGGTCACAGGGCGTGGCGGTGCAGAGACGTCGCAGCCAACGCTCCCAACACACCTTTATAGACTAAAGGTTGGAACATATATGATTCACTGTGTGACAATTAGTCATATTTTAATTGCCTGGAAGATTAAAATGATTAAAATGCGTTGGTATTAAATCTTGGTTGTGTTTTGTAACTGTTAGTAGTTCCATACTTTTCAGTTTTGTTGTACATTCAAACGATTTACGATTATGTGTGTATGAAGCAGAGCTGCAACTTTTAAATTAACCGCCAACTCTTTGGATAATTGATTAATGGTTTTGAGACATCTTTTCTGGTTTCTTTAGTCCTCTATTTAGTCCACTATATATCTTTGGGTTATGGACTGTTGGTTGGAACAAAACAAGAAATTTGAGGATGTAAACTCGGGCTTTGGGAAACAGTTATCAACATTTTTCATCATTTTCTGACTTTTTATGGACCAAACAACTAAGCAATTAATTGAGAAAACAATCGACAGATTCATCAATAATGAAAATAATCAGCCCTAGTATGAAGAGACTTCATTGCTCAGAGTGGTTGGTTCTGTGTTTCCCAGAGTCTCTGGGGATCTTGTTATTTTGGTTAGTGGTCTAGTGTGAAGCCGTAATCCTATTAAATTATCTCAAAATTTCTCAAAAAAAAGATCATGTTGATGATGTTTTAATAAACCATGTAATTCCACAAAAAAATCCCAAAACGGGGTTAGATTTTTGATGCGATCCATTATTTACACCTTAAGCTGACAGTTATTTCGCAATAAATTACCCCTGCGGTGTGTTTTTGAATGGGAGCTTATTGACCAGTACAGACATATTATTCTATAACTGAAGCTGCAGCTCGAATCCACTGCCAGAATGAGAATGAGTCAGTTAGGTTGCTTGGCAGAGACCTAGCTTCAGTAAATATCCCACATCACAGTGTCAACAATTCGACAAATGCTGTTCCTCCTCCACAGTAACGGAACGGAGGAGACTGTTTCTGCAGTTCATGGACACTTTTTATAGTCGCTGGAGTCTTGAACATGGGCCCCTCCTATGTGTTGATGCTGTGTGCCTGACTTGTCATAGATAAGGGAGAGGCAATAACCCTGCTGCAATATGCGATCGCAATAACAAGGTCCATTGCCCATCTTAATGTTGAGGACTTTGTGTTTGAAAGACACTTAAAGCTGTACTGCATATTCCTTTGTGGGACTGTGATTGTGGTCAGTTATTGAATTCGGCCTCTCTAGGGGGTTAACAGGCAGCTTCAGTTCGTGTTGAGAATCTCATTTCAAACACAATTATTAACAATAGACAGTCTGTTTCGTTAACTGTCCGCAACATATCCTTTCAAGAATTACTTCTGTTTGCTTGCAGTTGTAGACATCAAGAGCTGGAGGAAATAAATGTCATCAATGTGGGTCATTATAGTACGTCCCCAGGGTTGCTAATGTTTGAGCCTGAACCTCTGCAGGTCTCCAGAAGCTGAGAGCTGAAGGTTTCCCACCAATTAAAATCACACTTTTGTTTTATATGCAACTGATTGATCTGAGAGAAACTACAGACCTAATTAACAAGTGTTCCTGGTGTGAAGATATATTCATAACTGTTACCCCTTTATAGTTGTGTTGTGTAATAACATGTAGGGAGAGCAGGTATTAAACAGACTCCCATTCATAGATTGGAGCTGTGATGGCAGCAAGGACAGAGCGGATATGTCATTAGAGAATTACTGCTGTACTGAGGCTTCTCTGTGCCAGCCTTCTTATTACATGGTATTTCAGTGATTACTACTGATGAATTAATGTAAAGCTGACATTTACCAGCAGCACGCTGGCTTAGTGGTTCGCTCTGTCGCCTCACAGCTGGAACTGAGCGGCCACCTGGAGCCTTTCTGTGCGGCGCTGACATGTTCTCCCTGTGTCTGAGTGACTTACTTCTGTTTCAGAAACATAAGCAGCAATTCATGTTAGCATGTTAACACACTAAACTAAAGAACATGAACATTAGGGCCTTAAATGTTTATTTTTTTACAGCAACACTTCTGAAATCTGAAATGCACTGGTGCAGTGGACGATTTTGAAAATCTAATCTTGAAGCCTGACCTTTCTGGTGGTTATTGCTTACCGTAGAACACGGTCTGCTCATATTCAAGAGAAAGCCGGTGGAGTGTACTGTACTGATGGGCTTATACTGTAAGAGTGGGTAATCAAGCCCATGTGCATGTGTCTAATATGAGTTTTTAATGGGATGCACTTGTTGTGTACAGTCAAGGTGCTCTCAGTGTTTATAATGGATCCCACTTTATCTCCATCTTATCTTTCCTCTGCGCTGGGAGGCAGAGAACATCTGAGTGCATACGCTAACTTTGAAGGTGAAAGTATTTTAGTCATTCTAGTCTACCGTGACCCCTCTGTCATACACCTGCCTACACACACACACAGAGTTGAAAACCTCTCTCTCTCTATTCCAACAAGCTCACAAACACTCCGACCCACACACATCAAAGCAACCATATTTTGTGCTTTTTTTTCCTCAAGTATGATAACAGTCAGCTTTTGAGCAACATCATGCATTGATAGTGAAAGAACCAACTCACTGCTAATCCTAGTTTAGATATGAAGCAGCTGCAGGCTGGCCAGCTCTTTCATCTCTCACTGACAGTCACAGCTTTGGAGTTTACCTCGCACGCTCACCTCAGAGTACACAGGAAGTTTCACAGGATATGACAGGAGGTCCTGCACGCACCACTCTGACCACATGGTGTGTTTGAATAAGCGAAAAGCAAAAGCAGAAATGCCCCTGTTCTGTGGATAGAATAGAAAATAAAACACGACTACCACTTTCACGCCTCATTATTTTAAGCCTCTTTGTAGCTCATAGCAACAGACTATAGGTCCTGATGGTGCCTATTTTGAAAATAGCATGAGGGCTGCTATTTTCCATTTTGTTATGGTTATCCCAGACCCTTTGTTTCCACTTTGAGCTAATGATGATGCTCCCTAACTTGATTTTTCTATCTTCTCCTCAGCAGGAGGTACTGTCTGCTCCTTTCACCCGTCAGACTGTCAGGAGAGCACATGGCCTACGGTCAGCAGCCCACTCCACACTCTTCAGCCAGCCTCCCACTGCCCTGTCTCCACAGGTTAGTGTGTCTGTCTGTTTGCATGTGTATTATAGCGGAATTGAAAATACTAGATCTGTCTCATTTTGGACATTATTGATTTCTCTGCCATAGGGGCTCTATAGCAAATCAATATTTATTAGTTCAGCTGTGTGTACGTGGGTGGCTCATTGATGTGGACAGCACATGAATCCAACCGACTTGAGAGCTAGCATCAGCATCGTCAGCACTCTCTCAAGCCTGCATCACCCGATTGCAGTTTTTAAAGTGATTTGAAAAGGTCAATCAGAAAATGTTTGTACAATCATCACGCCAAGATTTTAGATTGTTTTAGATTTTAGATCAATATTAGCCAATTAGGTATTGGCAGTCAGTGTAACCTGCGTCATTTTGCCTTAAGAAGCTGCCAACTATGGCTGTTATTTTAATGATTTGTTTATTCCCCTATGATCTTCAAATGCTGACAGAATAAAATTCTGCACCTAACCCCACATTTAACACAAATTTCATTTTGCAGCCTTAGTCCAGACGCATTCTTCCAGCTAATTGACTTTCACCAGTAATAATGCTTCACTACATTTGCCTGTTTTGACTAGCTGTTATCTGTTGTTTCTATTATTTCATGTTTACCAGTGATTAGCATGCAAGGCCTATTTAGGGGAGGATCGTTTGAATGGTTGATGAGGTCCCTGGACGCCAGCCTTTTAATAAAGCCATTACCAGGAGCAATCTATCTAAACTTATTTAAAAATCGCACTGTTCAAAGCAACCTCTCTGCTGGGGTGTTGTCGCCGTGGTACGGTATCGTTGACATAAAGTAGCTGCCATATGAAACCAGTTTCCCCAGAAAACCTTAATACACCCAGTAAATCAACATATTGACAAGAATTTATTTGGATTATAAACACCAGCAAGATTTGCAAATCCAATGTGCCATGTACCAGTGGAGAACAAGCTGTTTCGGTGACATGTGGCTTTGATGTGAAAGCAAACTTATCAAAAACGTTCCACCAAGTAATTTCACTGCAGCACTGCTGTGTATGAAACCGAAATGAATAGTAATGTATGAATACATAATGCTTAGTGCCACATCTTTGTTCTTCTTTTTTTTTTTAACATTCACACAGTTAAATTAGTCATCTAACTTTTAATATACTTAATTGACTTGCAGATGTGTCACAGGGTTTTCCACTAGTGCATACAGTGTCCAGCTGGGTGAAAATAGTTGCCAGCTGGGGACCCAGGGGGGGCTGGGGGACTGCTGCTGCTTCACAATATAAGCAGAGGGGGGGGGGGCTGCTGCTGCTGCTGCTCAACAACGTGAGCTAAAGTTGTCTATCACACATTTTTAAGGCTGTATTCTGTGTGTGTGGCTTAAAACTGGATAAAAAGTCAGTTAAAATTACGGATTTCTCTGTGTTTCTGTGTGTATTTGGGATAATGTAAGTACACAATTAAACAAAATATATAACATAGGTTTAGTTGTTTTAAGACATTTTAATGCGGGAAAGTTACATAGTATACCTTTCAGTGGCATGACTAGCGTTAAAAGCAATATAGAGTAGATGGGCAAGACAAACGAGTTCTAAAACAACACTCCACATCTATCAATCAGCGTGACACCGTGATCAGTGTGAAAAGCAGCTCACAATAACAAATAGCCATGTGTCTGGTTTGTTTGCCGAAAAAACCCCATTTGGTTTTAAGTTGGAAAACCCCACCACTTTGTGGCCTCATTATTTGCCCTGCTTAGTCCTCGTGTGACTGACAAGCATGCACTCACAGACAAGCAGTGAGTGACAGTTAGCTTTCGCTTTCATGATGTAGGCTCCACTCATTTGGATGCAGGGCACCTTACATCAATAGGGTGAGAAAGCAACTTGCTATGAAAAAAAACAGTAAAAAAATTGTCGGCTGGAAATGTTTTAATGTCCGGCCATCTGGCTGACAGCCGGCACTTATGGAAAACGTACTCATAATGCTTTTCAAATTGAAATTTGTTATCTGACAAAACAATGGATGCGTTTATGTTATTGTGTAATGTCTGTTGCTTGATTGATTTTTATGGCTCCAGACCGGCAACAGCCGTAGCCGGAGGCGTTACGTTTTCGGGTTGTCTGTCTATCCATCCCATTCTCGTTAACACAATATCTCATGAACGCCTTGAGGGAATTTCTTCAAATTTGGCACAAACATCCACTTGGACTCAAGGATGAACTGATTAGATTTTGGTGGTCAAAGGTCACTGTGACCTTACAAAAGATGTTTATGGCCATAACTCAAGAATTCATATGCTAATTATGACAAAGCTTCACACAGATGTCTCATAGGATCAACTTAAGAAGTGATGACATTTTATGTCCAAAAGGTCATTATATAACGCAGTAACTCAGGAACAGAAGAGTAGATTGTGACCATATTTCACATTTGGTCAGATACTGAATTGGTGACACTAATCTTAGGTTCCCACCTTGAAACTGGTGATTTTATTGAAGTCCTTCGAAGTCTTCACTACAAATATTATGAGTTTACTTGGATGTAAACTGCCTCTTGACTGGTTGGCGGGGGCATACAACCATGACGCAGTATTTCTAGTTGCAATCTGTTTTTGGATCACATTGTTGGGCACTCCAGCAAGAGCTTGGTTCGTCTCAGCTTTTTCTGTCATGAGACGTTGCATTAATAGTGTTGCAAAAAAACAGGGAGGGTGTTGAAAGTACTGTCTGTTTTTTTTGAAGGTCAACAGGTGCAAAAAAAAAAAAGAAGGAAATGGTGAGAAATATGAACAAATCTTACATATAATCACAGATCTCACCTGGATTATGCAGTTCCTGTGAAAGTGACGTACTTGGCGTTAATCAACTTTGACATTTTATGCTAAATTAAACTGTAATTGAGTTTCGTAGTTACATCTTTGACCTTAGAAACAGAAGTTGACAAGGTCCATTTCTTAGATGATCTTAAGCTTTCACAGCACATCATTCTCATCAGCAGGTGGCTTAAAAGTGAGTGAGTATTATCTCCCATTAAAGGTCATATCATCATATAATCGAAAGCAGTTTCTAAATGGACCTTGAGGTGAGATTATTTTGTCAACTAATAATATTCCTCATTATAGTATAGTTAAAATGAGCATGCATACATATACATACATGTCAGAGTTGTTTGAATTAATTAGCTTCCTTCATGGTATCAGGTTCAACGCTGTCACAATGTTCTCAGTACAGGGTGTCATATCAGTGTCCTTCCAACGGAACATGGCGACCAGTCATAAGATCCGAGAGAAGGACTTCTCAGCACGGCCACTTTGTCCTTCGCCTCTTCCTCAACTTGGCATTGTCAGACAACAACTCTTTGCACTTGGTATTCCTGTGAGCAAGGGCCAGCTAGAATCCAATAAAGTAGTCGCATTATGTTAAGAAAGATCAGCTCAAGGTTAAGTGTGTATATTTTTCACCAGGAAATAGGCACGGCCCACCAACAAGCTTGCACAGGATGAAAATTTTATGATGAGAACAGGATATTTGTTCCTTGAGTGCTTGCAATCCTCCTGTTGTGGATAGCGGTGCATTAGCTCCTCTCCTTCTTCTTTATGCGCACGTACATGTGCGCGCAGTTACGTGCACGGGCGAGCGAGCGTATGTTTGATGTGCTGTGTGTTGGTGCGTGCGTGCTTGTGTGTCATTGGGATATATGAAATAGAGAAGGCAGGCAGGGGGTTTGCACGGGGTGGGGGTGGTTGTACAGTGAAAAATGAGCAGAGGCTTCCCTCGGACTGTGTTTACATTTTACTGCAGCGGGCCGCTTGGAAAGGCATTGGGGGAAGGTTGGTAAATGAGAACAGAGGAAGTGTATACATTACTTACGCTGCTGGGAAGTGAAAACATCAGCCATGGGTCGTCCAAGCAAGGCCGTGTTCGCTACAGGGTGAAACAACAGAGCTGAGAGGGAGCCCGTCGATAGTCCCGAGTGTCCCTCTCCCTGCCATGTAGCCTCCAGAGGGAGAGCTGTTTGTTCAGAGGGCAGGGGAGGGAGGAGACGCGGGAGGCTCAGCAGGGAGTGTTTGCCTTGCTGGGGCTTGTTGTCTCTGCTAGGTTGGGCTGAGGATGATATTGTCATAACCACAGCGGAAGGCGGATACATCAGCAAAACAGTGACACCGTACAGAAACGCTCCTAGAATGAAAATCAGGTTGAATAAACTTGTTAGCCTTGCAAACATCGACTCCCACCATTCGTCTGACATTTGTGTACTGCGTTGTTTTCAGTCAACATTTTTTCTTTTTTTCCTTTTGTCATTTCATTGACATCCCTCTCCCTCGCTCCTGCATTGCTGCAGTACAGACACTTGTCTCCTACTTGGCTAAGCCAGCGCTCCCTCCCTCCCTCCCTCCATCCCTCCCTCCCTCCTCTGTCCTTCCTTGGCATCCATCAGTTTAGCTGCGGCTTCCCACGAGGCCTGATGGGTCACACTCACACACACACACACACACACACACGCACACACACACACAGAGCGAATCTCAGCAGCACTATTCATGCATGTACCTCTCGACCCATCTGCAACTCGGCTCTTACAGATGGGAGCTGTGGCAATTTGGAGAAGTTGTGAAATGTCACGCAGACACATGAGGAGAGAAATGAAAATGAGGGGGAAACAAGTTCCTCGCTGGAAACTGCAAGCCAATTCATGCAAGTCATGTCACTCCATGTGTATGACAGTATGCAAGAATAAATTGCAGGGTACATATACGTGGATAGATTGAAGATGAGATAGACAGAACAGGAAGATCACACATGACAGGCCCTGTCTTGTAATGTTCTACCTGAAAAACCTTGTTCGATCATTGTTATCCATTCTAGCAGGTGGGTGCAGCTCAAGAAGCCACTTTGGCTCGCAAAGCTCAATGTACAGGCTTGTATCAGTGTAGCGAGGAGTTTGGAAAATGACCAAATACAGAATACAGTGGTTCCTGTTTTCTTTGTCTTTGTTCGTACATTTCCGTTTCCTCCTCCCCTTTTTATGGCATCATATCAGCAAGAGTTTGTGCCATACCATCCATTTACACTGATTGACCATAAACTGTGTGGAACAGCGAGTCCAAAAGTCTGGCTCATCTCCCAGAAAGTAGAGGTCAAAAAAGGATTTTGTTTGAATTTTGTCACAGAGTGTTCCCAGTCAACGCCCTTTTGAAAACCTGGCTTGTAGTTTTTTAGTCTGACTTCTATTGTCCTAGCTTTACCTTTGAAGGAGACTCGAGACTTGCACTCACTTGCCCTTTTGCACACAAACACCTCCCAAACACACTCCCTAACCTGAGAGACGTTTTCATCAGGGATTGGCTTAAACCTTCTTCTACTTTACATAATTTACAATTAAAATTTAAGATTTATCTACGGCCCTCTCTATTTGACTGCCTCCTTACTAGCTGTGTTGTGTCAAATGGACACAGAGAGCCTGTGTGTGAAGGTGTGTGCACAGCTTACCTCAAAGCTTCAAGCGGGGGCTAATAATGGGTACTGATAAACTACCAAAAGATTGATGGGGCTTGCCTGCTTGTGCTGAAGGTCTCTCTTGATTGTTCTGCGCAGTCCTTCTCAGGGGAAGAGTGAACTAAATCTGTAGTTTCAAGCATTTTTATTTTCGTTTTCTTTTCATGGTTGGCAGGGAAAGGGAAAGGCCGGGAGAAATAAGTGAGGGAGGAACACAGTTGTCACACTTCTATGACCGGGTTCGTTATGTGTTTTCTCTTAGTTTGTGAAATTGCTGACTGCTGTTAACAGATGGATTATCTCAAGTTCGCCTCTTACAAGCATACATAATCCTCTATTCTACTTGAACATCTAGCAAGCACTAGACTTGCTCAGCTTTAATTAACTCAGCAGTAAATTAGGTTGTTGACAGGTGCATTCTGGTATAATTGTTTGTTTTCAGTGCTACAGAGTGAGAAGAGTCATCACAGCTGTTATCAGATTTGTCAGCTGATATGAAAAAAAACAAAACAGCTCAGCCCAAATCAGTCTAATATATCTAAACTACTCCATGTCAATGATGTGATGCTGGGTAAAGGAAGTGCTCTGGGAAATTCTTGTGTCATTGAGTTTGTTGCCTTCAAATGCAATTGATAATTCAATCATGACATACAGATCAGCAATACTTAAACGGCTTAGTAAAGCTTAAAACGAAGGTTGACGTACCATCACTCTCTAATTGTATTATTGATCCATTTGTGTGTGTTTGTAACTTTCACCGATATTGCACAGGTAAAATTGCTGCAAGGTGACGGCAAAGACATCCTGTATGTTTCTTAATATTGGCAAAGAAACAAGTGAAGTTGGAAATTAAAGGAGGGGGATAGTTGTGTGACTGTTCTGTGGGTAGTAGTGGAAGAGGTATTCAGATCCTTTACTTAAGTAAAAGTACCAATACAACAATGTAAACAAGTACAAGTGTGCAAGTAAAAATCCTGCACGAAAAATCATACTTAAGTAAAAGTACATAAGTATTATGAGCTTGATGTAGTAAATGTATTGCTGTAAAAGTAGTGTTTTGGTCCTTCTGATCGATATATTATTATATATGACATCATTAGATTATTAATACGTATGTGTAAGCAGCATGTTACTCTTGCAGCTGCTGGAGGTGGAGCTAGTTTTAACTACTTTAGATACAGTTTAGTCCAGTGGTTCCCAAACTAGGGGTTGGGCCCCTCCAAAGAGTCACCAAATAAGTCTGAGGGGTCGTGAGATGATTAATGGGAGAGAAAAGAAGAAAAAACAACTTTCTGATACAAATCTGTTTTCAGTTTTCAGACTTTTTTTCTAATCTTTAATTTTTGGTGAAATATTGGATTGATTGAACATTTATTGAAATGAAACCATGTGAGAAGTTTAGAGGGAAGAATCACTATTTGGTGGAGCTGTTAACAACTCATAGACATCTGAAATGTGACCCCGACTACACATTGCTTTTTGTAAGACGTCAAAAGCCAAAAAGGTTGGAAACCACTGGTTTCATCTCTAACAATGTGTTGTACTTTAAAAGCTTGTTATATTATCCATTGTGTCAAATCTTCATCTGAAAAGTAAATAAAGCTGTCAAATAAATGTAGTGGAGCAGAAAGTACAATATTTCCTTCTGAAATGTAGTGGAGTGGAAGTATGAAGTAGCATCAAATGCAAATACTCAAGTAAAGTACAAGTACCTCGAAATTGTGGTTAAGTACAGTACTTGAGTAAATTGACTTTCCACCACTGTTTGTGGGTCCCAAATGAGATATCACCACATTCAAAAAGACAGTCGATTAAAACTTTGTTTATGAGTGTGTATTGATTTTGTGGTAACAGCAGTCCTTTGTAAAAATAAAAAAAAAGAAAAGAAAAAGAAGTTGTTTTAGACTCAATTTAAGAACATAAATGCTTTTTCAAAAAATCATTTTCTGCAGACACATAGATTGTTAATTTTATTTTAATTTTGATAATTATATCAGATCAAACAACCTTTCTCTCTGCATGTTTGTCTAAACTGTGAACTCAGTGAATTTCTGTGATTGATGACATAATTGATATTACGAATTTCAAGAAGAAAGCGGATTTCTTTCTGGACTTTATTTGACATTTTCTGCCAGAACAAATTCATTGATCTTCACACCTATAACTTTCATTGATTTTAAATATGCCCTTAACTCAGAAAGTCATCACCTCTCTTGTTCTAGTCTTTAAAGAACAAGAAGGAATCGATGATAAATTGCTACCTGTTGGTTTTGTCTTAAAGTCTTCCCTCGGATCATCTTACACTGAGATATTGTCAATATATGATCTTCAGTAGGGATGGGAAAATCAATTTAGTCAAGAATTGTCATTTAAAAATGTTTAGTCAGAATATTTAATACATACATACATACGTAAAGTGGGTAAAATGATACAGCACTTATGAGCATGCACAATTGTGATAGAAAAACACACATGGAGGATGATGATACACCAGTGGTGATTAAATTACAAGCAGGTTAAATTGTTGGTTGACCCCATATGAAGGAAGAAAAAAGAAGTAACCTGATGCTTAAACCACAAACTGGTGCAAGAAACATTTGTCTAAAGGATGCAAGATTTATATGTATTTACTTGTCATAAAGGCTCAATAAACTTTTTTTTAGCCTGTTTATCATTCATTTAAACACAAGAATGATGTAAAGTGATATAGGAATGGTGCACCAAATAACTTATAAACACTCAAATAGCACTATAGCAATGCTATAGTATGATTAAACATTATCAGCATTTCCAGCTGGGCTTACTCACTCACTTAATTACTTTCTCACTGTATCTGTTTTCGCCCTTCTGTTTTTCCTCTCATAGATTTTGCAAATTGGCCGAGTTGATGAATTCCCGTGATTTATAATTTCAATGTCTTATGTTTTAAGTCGATCTAAACACATTTTTGTTCTCAAGAACATCTTCATTTAGATCAAAACCTCTTCTTTTTATCCATAAAACTTGTAAGCTATTCATAATATTCCACTCTAGCTCCTTTCAGTCTACTTAGTATCATAATAAACAGTGTACACCACACACAGCTGCTGTATTCAGTTTTTTCTTTCCCCTGAATTCTCTGGAGAAAAAGCCTTGTTTTTTTTTTTTAGACAAGCCTTATTCCCAATAAGAATAACACAAGGATTTTATGGCAACCTCAAAGATATGGACTGGAAGCTGGTTATTTCTATAACTTACTGTAGATGTGCCACTGTGAAACAGCTATGCGGCAGACATCTGAATATGAATAACCTCTCCTGAGTATGTTTTGACACAATTCTGAAAATAGTCTTATAAGCTTAATCACATAGTCAGAGTGTGATATTTATGGGTTGCTCCACCTCACCTGCATTACCGCCTTAATCGCATATTTATTTGTGTATAAATGTAGACACTGTTGAAAGTCTGCAAAATGATGAGTCTGCAGAGCTTTGGCCTTTGAATTTGAGGAGCTAACAAGAAATGCCGACATTAACAGTCGATGCTTTAGATAAATATTGTCTCTATTAAACTCATAGATATGGTGGTTTGTTAGAAAAGCGAGAATAGGAAAATTCATGAAGAAATAGTTGTGATTTAAGTGTTTAAAGGGGGATTGTGATCCAATCAAAGGACTTTCTTCGTTCCATTTGACAGCAGTGATGCAGCTGAGGTCATGCTGTGTCTGGCAGCGTGCTCTAAGGTGACGCTGTAGGGCATTGCTTTCAGAAAGACTGTGATCACACTAAAGCTGTTAAACCTCTAATTTGTAGTAATAGTAGCCCTTGGAGATTAACTCAGCATACGCATCATTAACACGTGTTACAAAATAGGAAGAAATTTTCCTTCAAAGTACCTTAATCGCTTGAGTCATTTTGGAACCATCCATGGGAAGCAAACGGAGCTGCAGCGGTGGGAGCGAACATGATTTTGGAGACTTGGGTGCCCTTGCTTGAGCTCATTTGCCACCATCCAAGCTAGACAGAATCCTGCAGAGAGGGAGAGAAAAAATAGGGAGGGAACAATAGCAGTGGGAGGTCGAGTGGTGGAGGAAGCCCTTGGGAAAGATGGAGAATCACATCCGAACTGGAAGGAATCGAGGAGGAAAGGCGGCACAATGAGCTGCATACTGATGATGAGGATTAAGATATTGTGAATGGGAGCAGGAGGACAGAGAGATATGGAGGCAGCGTATTTGTCAGAGCATTAGGGAGACTGACTAGCTCACTTCGATTTTAGGTCATGATGTCATTTAGCGGTAATGAAAGGGCAAAGATGAGAGGAAGAGCTGGAGGCGAGATGAGAGGATGGGGACAATATTTAACAAAAGTCGTCATCAGCTATGCGGTCTGATCCAGAACTAATGTCAACTGACTTTATTAGACACAGTTTAGTATTGTCAATCCTCTCTGCTGCCCCTTGGTGTCGTCCGTGAGTCAGGGCGGCGTGTCTGTCATGACTCCCAGAGCTCATAGAGCAGCGGCCGTCACATCGCATGCAGGAAGGGGTGTATGAGATGCTGCCCAGGACCCTTTGAGATCTGAGAGCCGCCTGGTTATTTGACTACTGTGACTTTCATTCCCCGAACCCTGCAGGTGGGTAGAATGATAGATGTTTAAGAGACGCTGGCCCACTTTCCACAAACCGTCCAAAGTGTGCGTGGGAGCGAGCTGCTCCCCACATGGACCTGTGAATATTTGATGTTTGTTGTGAATGAAATGCAGTGAAGCTTTTTTTAAAAAAGAAAATCAGCAAAAATAGGACTAGACTTACTATCTTTCTAAGAATATAGTTTCTCTCTAAAAATAATTCTGTAAACTCTCCTCCACAGTTACGGCTAACTAAGAGGTAAAGCCAGCATTGACAGATGGGAAATGTCAAAGTATCATACCAGAGGCTTAGAATGATTGTATTTTGAGGAAAGTTATCGTACGTGAGTCATAACCAGGAGAATAATTAGGCGTAATTGTGTAATTTCAGAAAAGACATATGTATTGAGACGAACGACCTTTTGATGCTGCCTACAAATCTAGACACATTGTTTAAAAAATAAAAATAAAAAATTGCTGACAGGTTCAGGACTCACTTAAATAAAAATGTCCCAACATTTAAAGCAAAAGCATAGCTGTTCAAAAAACTAAAGGCTGTTATAGTAAACTATAACAACACGAGGAGATGCCTGTTCAGCATTTACATCGAAATTACATCATTAACATGTTTACCTCATCAGCTCAAGCTCCACGAAGCCCGCTGTTGTGCAGTCTTCTGATAGGCTACTCTCTGTCTCCATGGGTCTGGTGAGCCGAACTTTAAAAACTCTTCACTCATTTCACTCATTTTCTTTACTTTTTTTCACATGGATGCGGCAGTAAGCTATCTCTCAAGCAAACTCTGCCGGGAGCATGACAGCCGTGCTCGTGAGACACATTCTTCATCACAACAAGCATGATTGGCTGGCAAGATGTCACGTGAAGAGAACATAAACATAGATGTAGGATCCATATTTTACTATCATGATAAGTCAGCCAAGCACTTTTCTTTATTTGTTTTCTTTATGAATTGAAATTCATAAATTAATTTAATTCCGTTGGTTGGTGATTTGAGCATTTCCTGAAATTCCCACAGTTTTACATCACAGTAGATGATTTCCTCAGATCATTTAGTCCTTTTATCACTTGAAATATTTGCCACTTTTGCCTTTGCTCAGTTCTCTGTACTGTTATGCAAATTAAATTATTCAATTAAATTGTATAGACTGTAGCTGTTGGACATGTCTTGCTTTGATTTGGCTCAAAACTTCAGGTGTTCTGAGGAATAATTTAAAGTCACAAACTGAAGCGTGGCTTTCTAAAGAGTTTTTACTGAGATCAGTCAGTATTTAAGGATTAGGGTTTACGTCAAGCCACTCTCAACATTGTTTGCCAGATGCCATAAAATTTATGGTATTTTATTTATGGCTTAAATACCCTTTACTGCTACTGGGTGGCACAGATCTATAAATATGGATTTAATGTGGGGAACCTTTATCCTGCTTTACTCTTGGCTGTAGATGTGAAACATCCCTCTTTCTACTTAATTTTCAAACTAGCAGCTGCTTGTCCAGTTGTATTTATTGTGAGGAGAGCTGTGCGTTACTACAGTTTGCTCTGTATGAGTCAGCTGCTGTGTGCAGCCTCCCCTCAGCTACTTCGGCGATGTCTGGCCCAGTCTGTGTCAGGGTAGCATTCATTAGCCCAGTTCTAGCTTTGGCATGTCTGCATGCCATATGTCCATGTGGACCACAGCAGCAATGTAAAAATGTGACGGATTGGCTGACACAGCCAAGAGGGCAGAGTTACAATACTGTGGATTCATTTTTCTAGACTTTCTAGTTATCTCCATGGACCATGCAGTGATGAGGCTAGACAGCTACTGCTGCAGATTGATACTTGAACAGTGACCTTGTAGGAGCTTGCATTGATATTCTAGGCAATTTTAGAGGATTCTCTCATGGACTTTGTACTTTTACAGTCCATTGGTCATGCTCAAGGCATTAAGGTCCAGAGGAAAGAGGCTCTGATGAGAGGAATACTGTCAGAGTTCCTCAAAAGGAGCATTCCCAGGCTCCGCTCCATAAATAATAGCTGCTGCTTCAGGAGGAATTCATGATGGCCTGTTGGGAAACTGTACAGTGGCCTGAATGTCACCTCACGCAGAGAGCAGAGACAACCAGTCTTCTTACAGGACCAGCTCTGTGTCAAGCAAACATTGTGAATACGTGCACTTCACTAGCTGACCATTTATGACCAGCTGGAAGCAGCTGTTATGAACAACTAACAGTGTGCAGATTTTTACAGCCATCACAGATGTCTTTATGATTCACAGTATCAGGGAGGAGACTTAACTGTTTTTCTTACATGAATAAGACTTGCTTTATCTTTGGACACAGACATACCCACAATCATCCCATGTGTAAATATATTCACTTAACATTTTAGGACTGTATTGAGCGTAGCAGAATTTTTAGAAAGAGGGAAAGTGTGTAGTGTACTTATCAATTTACCATGTTCACTTCACTTCACCACTGGTCTGTTATAGCCAAACAACACCGCCAGTTTCATCTCATTCCACTAAAAAGCTTGGAAGAAGAGCCAAAAAAGGAGAAAAAAAAACCAGCACCCCAGTCAAGATAAATAGTAACATTACTGCCTTGTAATTTAAAATTGACATTTTCATTGGTGAGTTTCACTGCATGTTTTGTCTCAACTGACATCTAATTAATCAGTCCCTTAACTGAACAAGCCCAGTAAAAAGCTTTGTACCTTTTGTACCTTTTTAAAGTACTCAGGACTTCAGTTTAACTGGAAGTAACCAGCTCTTATTTAAACTATTAAAAACTTTTATAAATGAGTATGGAAAGGATGTAGCTTAGCAAACTCAAATCTAGAGCTGCAACTAGCAATTGTTTTCATTATCAATTTAAATGTGCGTTACTTTTCTGATTTTATCACTTAGTCTAAAATGTCAGAAGATAGTGAAAAATGCCATCAATTTCCTAAAGGACAGGGTGTGACGTCTTAAAATTGCTTTTTTGGTTGTTGTTTTTTTTACCAACAGCCCAAAAAAAGAATTAAAATGAAAATCTGAAACCTGCTGTGACATGTGAGCGATTTTTGTTTGATATACAACTGAAACTATTAAGCAGTTATCAAAATTGTTATAGAACAATTTTTCCTTCTAATTGTTTCAGCACTGCTCAAAATGATAATGTCCAGTATGTTGAGAAATGCATATTAAGCTAGTGTGTGCAGCATAATGCAGTGGTTCTCAGGGGTCCCTGAGGGGGCTCCAGGGAGAATAATTTATTTTCACTCTAATTCCATCCATAAGTATCACAATGACAGAATGAGTGACTATTTTGGTCATGGGTTTCATACACTTTCTGTAATAAAACATCTAATTCTAATTGGTCTAATTTGTGTCAGTTTAGGAGTCCTTCATGTGAAAGAGCTTGAGAACCACTGGCGTAATGTACCTGATTTGTGACGTGGACAGCAAGATGTTTAAACTTGTTTACCAAGCAGATTAAATATGTCAGTTTACCAGTTAAGATGAGAAGAGGTACAAAACTTTGCCAAAACATAACTTGGGGCTCAGATAATGAAAGCACGGCGGGAGATGAAGCAGTAGAGGGAAAAGTGGAGCATCTTTCACCCTTCAGCATCACAGATGAGAGATGAATTGGTGATGACCTAGTACTAATGCGTGTACTCTGAACACGATATTTTATTTAGTGTGGGTTTTAATAAAAGTGATCATGAACTTTGAATCCTAAAGGGAATGTTTTTTTGCCACAGGACTCCTACAGAAAGTTGTGTTTTACGCCTCTTTATTGGATTGGTTTTCTCACACCTAGAAATCACACCGGTTTGACAGACTATCCTGAGGCCAAACTTCTGTGTAAACCTCGGCAGAATACTTCTGCTTATCGCTTGCCTAAAGAAGCTTCAGCAGGAAAAGTCAGTGTTTTGGCCACAGAGGACCACTCCGCCATCTTAGAGAGAAGGAATGGGAGGTACTTTATTCCTCAATTCAAAACCAAGTGCATTATCTCCCACTGTAATTAATGCATTCAAAAACAATGGGAAATGTTGGAGCAAAATGTAGTTCTGCTCTCTGAGGCGTACTTGAAAAGAGAATAACTATAATGGTGGGAAGTATAGATAGATTGGAAGCTTCTCAGCACACTGATGATGGTGGGAAGAAAGAAAGGGAGAGCGTAATAAGAATTGAACAGTGCTTATTCAGCAGCATTGATTAGTCTGTGGTGCGTGTGATGTGAAGGAGCTGCAGGGCTCTACCTTTTCACACTCTTGAAGCTTAATCAGGGCTGGTATCATCACTAGTGAAATCAGGGCCAGGGTAGAGTAACAGTGAGTGTGTGTGTGTGTGCATGCATTCCTTAGATGCGTACTGTATCTCTAAATGTCAGCCAGGTTGGATTTTTTTTTTTTTTCTTGTTCAAGGGAAGGAAAAACTGATGAAGCTGAAGGAAGTGAAGAAGAACGAGAGCGAGGAGAAGTCCCTGCGAGTGAGGGGCTGAGTGTTGCGTGACCTACGCTGAAAGTAACACTGACACAAGCAGCTAGTGCCATCTGGTGTATGAGCAATCAAAGAGAGGGTCATACTGTGCCTGCAGAACGGCCACACACATTTACTCTATATGCACATTATGCATGCAAACACCGTTTTCAATTTCTTCACCCGGCGCTCTGATCTCAAAAGTGACCTAAAGGAAGTTGGAATATGCAGATACCGCTCCTCAGATGGATTGAATTCTTCAAAGAGCGGCTGCGCTGTAAAGCACAATGGTCGAGTGCCGGCTCTCTTCTAAGCTGTGGCGTGAAAGCCTGTACTGCTGTTTAATAATGCATCAGGTTCCACTGCTGCTGGTCCCAGGCAACAAGGGTGGAGGGTTGAGGGGTGGCGGTGTCAGGGGTTGGTGCGGGTTATAATGGTCCATGTGGCCCTTCTAAAGTAGCCCACGTGCCACAAAAGAGGATTCATTCACAGCTGAGATCTTATCCCGTGAGCAGGCGATGAGCTGGTGTTAATTAATCAAAGCATATCCAGGGTCTTAAAGGCAATTTATTGAAATGGAACGAAAGATTAAGCCGGAATTATTTATAGCGTGCTGTAACTGGTGTGCGGTTTTGATGTTTTGAAATAGCCTAATCAGAGGAAGGTTGTTTTCACTGTCAACTCTGCATTGCAGTGGAGAGATCAGATTGGTATAGGCTTTCGTTGGGCACGCTGTGCTTTGTCACGGTTTTCTCTCTCAGTGTGAGAGCGGCGGGGATTGCTTAATACTGTTGCGTTCGTGAATGTGACTGCAGATTTCATATCTGTTAATGGCTTTTTACCAGGCGAGGAACACAGCCATAGAGAAAAGGCAGCATTTTCTTCGTTACATAAGCTTGTCGGCGCTGAGGCCTGGAAAAATGACAAAGTGATTATTGTCACACTGTACTCAAATCCACTTTCTTCTGTAGGAATTGCTGAGTGCCCGCCTTATCTACTGTAGGTGTATGCGTGCTTTTGTCTGTGCGTATATTTCTGAGGGGACGGACAATGTGCGTTCCTTCATGCAGGGGAATGTGAGTGCTTTGGAACGGGCGCAGCTGTGCTTTTCAACTTGTTAACCCCCACAGTTGGGAGGTGTGAGCTGCAAGGAGCTGAGTGGACAGGACCTCGCCCCCGGAGTTGGATAGAAAGAGGAGGTGACATGCAGCGCAGCGGTGAGGCAGAAAACTGGACACATCAGCTGTCCTGCACCGACACAATATGACCTTTACATACCAGCAGTATAATTTATAAGATAGGAGCCAGCCATTATTTTGTCCTGTGCAAGACTTTTTGCTTCAGTGTGAGGGAATTCAGCACATATGTTGCATGTAGTTTATTGATCAGCCAATCAACAGAACATATTTGATATTCATAATTGCTTAATTGCAATTTATCAAGCAACATTTGCAGCTTCTCAAATGTAAAGATTTGCTGCTTTTTCTATTTTATGTAATTGTAAATTGAATTTAAAAGCACTTTGAAGATAACAGCCCGGGCTTTGGGAAATGGGAATTTATCACTTTTTTCTGGCATTTTATAGACTAAACAATTAATTGCTTGGTCTTGGGAAGTTTTGAACTGAAAGGTTGTCTTACAAACTTGAGGTGTGGAGTTTGAGAGATGTGGGTGTTTACTAGGCAGGAAAGATATCACAAAAGATGCTGTTGAGTTCAATTGTGGGATGTTTTTTGATCTTGATATGCATCTTGATATCTCGGCCTCTGCTACGCAAATTTTGCTCATTTTTATAAACTGTCTCTTCCAAGTCCCCCAAATTCATAGAATTAATACTAAATTGCCTTCAGACACAGTCAAACTGATACTTTTGCATGTACCTACACAGCTCACAAATGTCTAATCTTGCAATCTTTTGTTTCCTACTATTGTTGAGAATCCTAGTAAAAATACGCTTTGGTCTAAAGTAATTAAATTTAAATCAAACAAATTGTGCTTTTATATAATTTAGCTGATATGTTATTATTTGATAGAGAAAATAAAAATACTGCACACTTAAGGAATTTAGAGGAAAAAAGGGGTTTTAAAGTGTCAGCAGTCTCTTAATGTGCTATAAAAGAGTAATAAAGCCAGAAACACAAGGATACAGAAAAAGTGAGAGCATGGCACACACACATTCCCTCCAGCAGTGGAGGAGATAGTAGATTTCTAATTTAACAGCTCATAAACCTCACTCGCACTTTTTCAAGAATCCACATGGAAATAGTCCCCAAAAGTTGAGTCAGCTTGGTGCCCCAGCTGATTGTCGGTGATATACTGTGATATAACTATGTTCCTTTAAATCCAATTATATCCTCATTTACCCCAGCTCGCTCAGAGAGTGTATCACAGGGACTGGAAGTGGTTGCACATAACAGGATTTTGGGGACACCTCTTAGATAAAGGCAGGATCCGTTTACCGGCTTCATATTGATCCCGGTGTATTGTTGTTCTACATAGATTGGCCTCCCACTGACCCCACCTTGATCACGGCTCCTCTCTCAGCTTTGTCTGTCATGGTAGCGTGATGGAGAACCTCGCCTCTCCTTGACCCAAGACTTTATCAAACGACCAGGCCGATGGGAAATTGATCCCAGCTCCTTTGATTGTAAATCCGTCCTCACGGTATGACTTCAACCAGTAAAAAAGGAAATGGATGTAAAAAGATTTTAACCATATGAAAAGATCTTTTAGATGTATTTGTGCCGTCATGCCTAGAAGGAGTAGAAGGAGCTCTATTGACATGCATTGTGCGTGGGGTGTATACGGGCCCATGTATGCATGAATGATTTCATGAGTGATTTTGTCTGACTGCTCATGTTATCTGGTCCATAGCCATGGCCCGGGACAGCATATTACCACATAGATGGATGCAGTCATTGTGGAGATAAATGACAGAGGTTTCCACTCCCCCAGAAGGGCACCATGAAATGGGAATTATGTCAGTGACATTATTCCTCAGCAGTGGTGTCTGTTACCAGCACACACACACACACACACACAGACATGCTTTTTGCTCTACACTAAGATTTTCCCTGCGGTGTGTCTGGAGATAAAAGGATGTGTTCTGAGGAAGAAGATTTTTAAACTGCTGTGTCATTTTGTGTTCAGATCCAGCCGTAATAGCGAAAGTTAAAAAAGGAAGTAACTGTCCATATATGTGCTGTATGCAGCACAGTGCAAGTTAGACATAATAAGATGTCATACATTTCTCAGACTCTTCAGTTTTTTTTTTGTCACTTACACAAAAAGCCTAAAATAACCCAGTTTTTTTTTCTGTGGCTGAACAACTCTGACAGTAGTTTCCATCCACCCTCAAAGCAGCTCTACTAAGAGTTTATGAATCTTTGTGACTGTGCCGGAGGAGGAGGAGGAGGAGGAGGCAAATGAATCTTGCAAATTTCTCCACATACATAATTTGGAGTGAAATGAGAACAAGAATGTCACTATGTAGCAGGAATTCAACATAGCAAAGGGTAACAGTTACACATAGGCAAGATATAGATAGCAGGCAGAGCTGCAGCAGTTTTACTCTCAAGGGTTGCGTGTGTTGATTCCCCACCGCAGGTGGGTTTTTTTTCTCCCTCTGAAAAACTGGGACTTCTGAGAGATGTGTGTGAAATTGTTCCAGCTGTACTGTATGAGGATGATTAATTTTTCCCTCAGATCAATGTCATGCCTCTTGCAGGTGTTACTACACTATGTGGAGAGCAGGGAAGGACTCGTAGTCTGTGCAGCTAGCAAGAAGCCATAAATTTTTTTTTTTAGTGTATCAAATTTATTTTCATCTCCCACAGTTCATATAATCTACCGGGTCCCTGCTCGCCATGCGTTTACTACGCTGAAGGTGAGATTTGAAATTGAGGACTGTGGTTTTTTTTAATTGAAGGAAAACGCACACATGCACACATAGGGTATGATGAAATGCAGCGGAAGTTAAAGCGCAGTGCAGATGAGAATTGAGAGAAGATCAAACCAGCACATCAAGATTCAGCGTGAGTAAGATAGAGATGGAGGAGGGACGGTGAAAGCGAGGGGCAACCCCCCTTTCTAGACAAGGGATTCCTTTACTGCAGTGATCAGCAGTCCCCCCCTCCTCCTCCCTCCCTCCCTCCATCCCTCCCCTCCTCCCAGAAAGTCTACAGCTCTTCTCCTCCCTCCCTCTGCCATCTCTGCTTCACTTGCGTACACACACACACACACACACACACACACACACACACACACTACAGTCACGTTTCAGCAGGGAGGGATTGTCTGCTGCAGGGTACAGTATATGCAGCGCATGGTTAGAAACGCAAGCACACTCGTGACTCACACCGTTTTACTCCAGCCTTCATTTATCTCTATCGCTCCCCTGCTGCTCCTCCATTAATCCTCACGTTCTCTCTCCACCTCTTCCATCCTTCCACACCTCTTTCACTTCTCCGGCTCATCTGTCCGTCTTCCCATCCCTACTCGACGCCCGTTCCTTTCTTTCTCCCACTCTCTTAGTCGTATGACATTGATTCCAAGGTTGCTGTGCTATTGACTGCTGCTACGCTGCTAAATATTTCAGGCAGCGTTTCAGTGGCTGTGTGCCGAGGGAGGGGAGGGGTTTTTTACTCAGCTGCTCTCCAACTACTGCTGACAAACAGGCTGGTGAACAGACGGGTGGGCTCACACACACATATACACACACACACACACGCCACCTGCAAACACACAGAGGTACATTCACACATGCATGTCAGTCACACAGATGGATGTATACACACACCAGAACCACATTTGCATATGTTGGTGATGCCGCCCAGTCTCAGGTTGCGTGGGTCTGGTGACGTTGTGGGTATCTCAATGAAATCTTTCCTCCCTGGCTTCAAGCAGCTGAACTTAATGAATGAGCAAGTGTTGGACCGCTCTCTGCAAACTGTGCAGCTATTTCAGACCAGCCAAAACGCCTTTCTAAGCATGTCATCTGATCAGCAGCCTAATCACTGTTTGGGCTCTACTTGGTATCATGGGACGGTAATCAGTATTCTCATTTAGGACACACATACACACGCAAACACACTTCTCTCCGTGCCGTTCCACGACGTTCACTTATCTTTGGCCTGTTGGTGTCAGTCACTGCTGCAGTGGTTGCACTAACTTTTTCTTTCAAGTGTTCTTCTTCATCCACTTCTTCACCATTCCCTGTGTATGCTGCAGAAGTTGAGAGATAGTAAGAAAAAGTTTTAAAGGGGACCTAATACTTAGGGAGATTTCCATTTCTTTTTTGATTATAAAGCAGGTCTAGGCGCTACTTAAATACTGTGAAAGTATCAAAACATTCAGTCCACGGAGAAATGCACACAGGCCGTAGAGCAGAGCGGAGCAGAGGAGAGATAGTTGCGGAGGAAACACTGTGCAGTTGTTGGATGTCAGGAAGCAAATTTGTCATTGCACAGCCTTCCGAAGGTTGGGTAACATTATCATCAGCGGTGGCCATCGCAATTTATCGGTGAGTTTTACCCTGAGCCCTGGTTTTAACCGGCTACAGTAGGCTACAATCCGTTACCTGTTGTTTGCCTCGGCGTGCGTCACAGTCAGCCAATTAGTCAGCCCCTCTGTCTCACGCAGCCTGCATCCATGGCTTATACAGCTGTAACTAGGTGCTTTTTGACCATAAAAACATGCAAATATTTTTAAATAGACAACAAAAATAAAAATATTAAACTGGGAAATGGGCATAATTTGACCTCACTGAGCCTCTGAATGAGGTGGACAGTCAGTGTTGCATTGCAGGTGCCCGGCCGTCCTAAGGAGCAATGGTCAAGATCCAGAGCCGACAACAGGCTGGCTAGCGCCTCTTTTGCTAATTCACGCCAGTCATGTTCTGTTATTGACACATTTTCAACAGTTTTCAGGGTTTGGAGTGTTAAGTGGTGGCTAACTGTCACTGTATGTGTTAATCTAAACAGTTATCCCCTCAGCATCGTCTTTACTTGTACTTGCAGGGGTCTTGTTCCATCTGAAACTGTGAAGATGTGATTGGCAGTCACGTTCCTTGATTGACAGCTGTGACATTTAATTAGCAGCAGTTGATAGGCAGCTCTGTTTGTCTCTGTGCCTCACTTTGAAGTTGGGATTACAGGTAGTCCCACTGCTGGGCCTTTATAACTGCCAGCCTTGCAAACTCTAGAGTAGTGAGAAAGTTGACAAGATCCGAAACTAAAATGAGGTAGCTGGGTCCGGGGGCATTCTCCCCCTGTAAGAATATAGTATTGATTTTTATACGCAAGCGAAGCCTTTTGGAGCGTTTTGAGATTAGAACACAACAAGAAAACAATATCTTGTTCGGATAAACACATAAGTTTTATTGAATTTTGATTATTTTAACCACAATGTCTAACTACAGGTGAGAGAGGAGAAGAAGAGGGGGAACACACATCGTGCTTTTCTTTCTTTTTATTTCTTTAGTCTCTTTGCCTATAAAAGCATTTCACATACACGTTTGCGCTGCTTCGAGATATGCCTTCCTTTTGCCGGCTTTTCCTGCTCAACCATGCCTCGTCTTGCTTCGGCAGCACTTGTGCATGGTTGGCAGTTAAACTCTCTCCTGTGTGCTCTCTCCCTCAGAGCTGTTTGCTGTGTCAGAGCTTTGTCCTTGGTGCCAGCTGATGTCATGTTGTGGCACATCCTCTTTTCCACTGGCCTGAACTTAATGTCTTGTCTTTTTTGAACATTTCCACTGCTGTCTGCTTCCGGGGAAGCAAGGTGTGTTTCACAGTTTGGATTTCACGCAGCGTGGAAACGTTCATGCATGGAATATTGTGATGTTAATGTTCTCTGGTAAACTGCCTTTATAACTACCATCAGATATTTTGGGTTCTCTATAAAACATTTTTGGAACATCTCAGTTGTATATTGTGCCTATTTTTATTAGTTGTGATAATGAAGCAACATTTGTTAAACCTGTAGTCCTTACTATATTACTCTACATATTTTTCAACCACTCACAGGGTGTTGTAGACGGGCTTGTCTGAATCTGTCTGCCTCTCGACCCACGTACACCTCTTGCAGGGAGCAGTTTGTCTGCATTGAGTTCAAGAGCTGCAGGGTTTTGTGGACTTGCGGCAGGCAATCTGGCTTCACAAAGCATTCAAAGAAGTTGGTGAAAACTTGCAGCTGCTTGTCGTGCACTTTGTGGACAAGGATGTCTTGACCCTGAGGAGGGAGTAATATTGTCTGAGAGATGGATGTGAATTTCTGGCATACAATACATCACATCTTACCAAAGACAGATCTATTAGTTATTGTTATACACAGGATTGGTATAATAGTAAAAAAAGACTCATTTTAAACACCTTTCTGGGGCCACAAATCAGTTGCTTTTCTAACTATCCAAGCTTTATGAGAATCAAATTAAGTTGGAGTTTATCTTAGTTGTGAATCAGTAGGATATTTATTATATAAAAACATCCCTGGAACACCATGACGTATTCTTTCAGAATAGCCAGGACACCTGTGTAAACACTGAGATGAAGCTCTGGTTTGGTGACTTAATGCCACACCCTTTTGACCTTTCTGTTCTTGTCCTGCTGTGTCATTCCGTAAAGAGCACATTTGTAAAAACAAAGCTCTATAAAATTTGTGTGTACTCACTGACCACATTATTACGAACACCTGTACATGAGATTGTTAATGCACATATCAGATAGGGGACATTCAGGCCAACTTTGACACACCATTTGACACACGATGGGTGTTTCCATTAATTTGTCCACTCTTGTATACCAGTTAATTTACAATATCAATGGATTGAGTTACCTTTCCTGCTGAGGTCACTGTGAAAAGACTGAATACGTCTCTGGGTCTTTTCACACGTGCTGTGATCAGCGTAGAGTTTTTCTAAAGGTTTCTTGTAGAGGGTCTTGTCTTCTTCATCCATGAACCCGAAGTACAGGACTCTATAGGCAGAAAGCATCATCTGAGTACTGATGCCAAGCCCGCTGACAAAAACAGAAAGAACATATATTTGTTTCAGATCATGGGTTTCATTACATATGATACTTAATCAGAGAGGTAATGAATAAGAGGACAACCAAAACCTTAAACTTCTTTTGTTTTAAGATGTATTTATGAATAAAAGAAATATGATACAATAATACCAGTCTGATGTATGCAGACTGATTGCTACATAGTTGCAGATTGCCACATTACTTAGCAATGATGTCATGGAATGCAATGAGTCGTATGTTTTTACTGGTGATCAGCATGAAGGTCACAGAAAAGCGGTTCTAGATAGTTGTTAAAAGGAGCTGAAAACTTTTTTGAAACATTTTGCACATGATGGCAGGAATCACCATCAATATCCAGAAGTTTTGGGCAGTGGTTCTGTCACATTCTTGTTTCCAGACCCGTCTCGCTACCTCGCATGACACCACAGGAATCCGTCATCATGCTCACAAGGTTGGACCATGGGATGTTGATATATTTGAATAACTTAACACAGCCTTTTCCAGAATTCCTGTGGTGACCTTCAAGATTTAGAAAGACACAACTTGCTTCACATCAATGGTGTGGTTCCTCTCTGGGTTGAAGTAGCTAACCAGGATAGAAAGCACCTTTTTATCACCATTGGAAGTACTTTAATCAAGGTTAATGGAAAATGGATACTTCTGTGTGTTGCTGAAGATCCTCTCAGAAAAAGGTCTGCCCCAATCCACGGACCATTTTGTAAGATGCTGATGTGCGTGACAGCTTCATGCTGTTTAGTGCAACTGTGTCTGCAGCCAACGTCTGTGCCAGCTCCACGACCACAGATGTCATAGTGAAAGGGAATGAATGTTCTGCCAGAGAAGCAAGAACCATTGCCTAAAAGCAAAACAAACAAGAAATGATTCAAATTTAATCTGTAAACCTTCCCCCCTTCATTACTAAGATGCCACAGCATGTATTATTTGTGTTTGTCTTCATATTATATAGCTGATATACAATGAACATAAAAAGTCTTTTTCCAGTTCATAATTTAAATTCAATCATCAATAATTCATTCAATTTTTATATCAACTGTAGGTTACTTCATCTTAAATCAAGCCTTGCCTATTTAGTTCTGTGCACAAACCTCTGCATTTGCAACATACTGAAACGTAGATACAGGCAATTGCACTCGCTCTCTTTATGGCTTCTGGTCCCTTGGGAACTGCAGTCTCAGGTAAAACACTCATAGTTGTCATGATGGTGCACACTTCTGCTGGAGTTCGTCTGTTTGGCAGTGTGACAAAAGGGCATGCACACCCCTGTTGGTGTAATTTATCTCTTTTGAACAGAGGGCACATTTGGCATGTCCCAGTTTGTCTACTTCCTTAAAACACTGAGAAAGGGGCAATGTGTGCTGGACTCCCTTCACCTCAATCTTCACCTGCACTTTAAGCCATGCTCAGTTCCATTTACATCTCACTCCTGAATCTAGCTGTGCTGTATTTATAGTGTCTTCCTCTTTTAAGCACTCTCATTCTGAAAAAGAAATTACAGGATACATTGTAACTGACAGTGGTGGAAGAAGTACTCAGATCTTTTACTTAAGTAAAAGTAGTAATACCACACTGTAGAAATACTCTGTTACAAGTTAATGTCCTGCATTGAAAATGTTCCGCCTACGCCTCCCCTCATTTTATTAATCTCATACAGACAGAAGACTGTGCTGATGCTTTCAAATTCATTAATTAATGTAGTTAACTTTAAAATGAAAAGGCTGTGGACCATTTATCTTAATTGCCAGTTATGTTACTAGAGCAAGAGATGGAAAATTGTGCCTCCTTTTCTATTTATTAAATTAAGAATCTGTTTTGAATCAAGAATTGATTCTGAATCGAATCCAACACCAGGGAATCAGAATCAAATCAAATTGTGAGATTGCCAAAGATTCACACTGCTAATATATATCATATTATATTATTAGATTATAATTATTGTTGCATTAATGTATTCATCACTTTAATGCGCCAGTAATGCAGCTCGTAAATGTGGAGCTAATTTTAATTTAATTAAATATATTACTTAATATACTGCTGGGTCGCTTGTGAATTTCCTCCTGGGGCCAAATAAAGGCTTATTGATATAATATCATAATTTATTTATTGATTATATTTTGTATTGTTAATCTGAATCTGCAAAGTAACTAGTAACTAAAGCTGTGAGATAAATGTAGTGGAGTAAAAAGTACAATTTTTGCCTCTGAGATATAGTGGAGTAGAAGTAAGTTATAGTAGAAGTAGAAATAGAAAATAGAAATACTCAAGTAAAGTACAAGTACCTCAAATTTTTACTTAAGTGCAGTATTGGAGTAAACATACTTAGTTACTTTCCACCACTGATAACTGAGTTTACAAATGCTATGAAGTTAGCTAATGCTAGCTAGTTTAGCTATTATTATCAGGAGGGTGGCTTTAAACACTCAATGTTATTTACGCTGCATTGTTCTGTAAGGCAGTGGCTGGCAGGTCATCAAACTTGACTCATGGCAAACTCTCTCATGCCATGGACAGTCATTCTCATGTAATTCACTTTAGCCTGAGCAAATAAAGTGTGGCAATGTAGCCTCCAAACATGATAAGAGTAACAATGCACGTTAATGTTCGCTATGAAAATAAAAGCTTACCTCAAATTTTGGTGGACACATTCGCCGAGGTCGAGGGTAGCAGACAAGATCAAAGTTCTGACTGGCCCATAGAAATGCCACAGAAATTACTTAAACTACACTATTGATTGGACAATCCAATATGGTTGATGCTAGCCTGGATTAGTGGGACAGACAGTCTCATCAAAATTTCAAATCAAAATTTTGGCATTTGTTTCAACTGGCATGGAGTACGACGGTAACTGGAAGGTTCAGACAGTTGTCAGTTGTAGGAAACTTGACTGAATTTGAACTTTGTGTGATTGTATACAGTTTTTGACTCAAACTGGCCATGACAAACCTTACCTGAGTAAGCCAAAACAAACGATAAAATACTAATAGGAAATAATACTAGAGTCACTATATTCCCCATGTCTCAGGATGCGTCACTGGGACCTCTGTGCAGGTGTTCAGTGGGAAAAAAACATTGTCTTCTGAGCACCTGTGCTCCCTCTGTTGGTGCCTGTGTCACAGAGTCAGCCTGGATATTTGCTGCTGAGCAACAATACCATCTGGCCTGTGGTACGCTGCCCAGCACAGAGATGCTGTGATGGGTATTTAGCTCAATGCTACAGATTTAGAACGTATCTGGTTGCAGTGACAGCCTATCAAACTTGAGACATCTTTTCAGTCCATAATTGTCAGTGTACAGTCATAAAAGAGTTGTAAGAGCTTTGCTTTGCTGTTGTGGTTTTGCTTAGTCAAGGTCAGTGAGTGTGTGTAATTCTGATATCACTACACTTCTACACAGAGTGAGTGCATCCTGCTTGTTGCTGAGGCCCAGTGGATGCTGAGTGCATTGCAGTCAGATCAGTGTAAAGGCTTTTAGAGTCAGTGTGAAAGAGACCCTGTTCCTCTAGGAGTTGAAGGGTTAATGAACATGTTACTGAGGGCCTGTTTCCGCAGCAACACCCTTCATTCATATGAGAACCCATTGTATGTTATATACAGCACTACAGTGTGACACATTGCATGACTCCATCCGGCAGTTATTAAATGTTAGGACCAGTTGGCATGGAAACAGATCTCTTTTTTTATGATGCTGTAGAGGCATATTTTGTTTGTGTGTGTGCTGAAACTTTATAATAAATTAAACTAAAACTTAAATCAGAAAAGTTGTTTTTGCCCCCTGGTGCTCTTTCTTGCTTGATTTCCGATGCCTCATCCTGTCCTCCCTTTGCTCTGTGTGAGCGTGAGGAGATCTGACAGCCCATCCTATGCCTTAAAAGGCTCGATCGCAGCTCAGCCGAAAACGTGACGAGCTCTGTAATTTGAAACATGTGCAGCATATATGGACACTCCTCCTTTGCTGTGCTAACAATATTCAGTAGCAACAGAGAAGATGAGGGTTTCCCCAAGCTCTGCTCCTCTCTTCTTCTTCCTCCCCTCCCTCCCTCCCTCCCTCACTCCCTCCAGTGACACAAGTGGAGAATACTTACTGAACCGCACTGTTGTTATTCAGGCTGCATTTGGCTGCCTTCCTCCTGTGTCTCCCACTGTGGTGTTTTTCTCCAAGTGGTGGTTTCTTTGTGAATGGTGAATTTAGATAGGATGTGAAAGGCTGTATGTGTGTGTGTGTGTGTGTGTGGTTTTATTTCATGCATAAGCCCATTATAGAATATTTCCATGACTGGGAAGTTGCAGTTAGATCTGTTAATCTGTGCTTCTTGGGTGTGGCTCCAGTCTGCATACAGGAACATGTCTGGAAACTGAGACAGAGGAAGCCATTTTGTAACATAATTCCCAACCAGTCTCATATGTAAACAATTAGACAAGTGGATGGCACAGATTATGGTAGTGTCATGTTGCGCTGAAGATTTACAACGAGTGTCTAGCTCACAGCACCTCGGGTTACTTGAAAGAACGGGCATGTTAGATGAGAGAAAGCAAGTGAATTAACCAGATTGTTGCACTTTCTCTTCCTGTCTGCAGGTTTGGAGGGGCGCCCCCTCATGGCATGGCCAGAGACTTTTGTGTTCCTCTGCTGCTCCAGAAGGTAAGTGCTCACTACCCCTCAGTTCATTCACCTCGCACGCTACCCGGCAAATTCCAGGCACTGTGCTCATACTGTAGCATTTTATTTCTGTCCATAAAACCCCAAATCCAGCCTCTGCCCCCATCTTAGAGACATCAGTCCTGTGCAAGAGAGGAATTCTGCATTGATCAGATAGCCGAGGCTCATTTGGAGTTAACAGACAGTAGAAATTAATATGGAATATGGAGGTGGGGGGGGGTTAAGAGGAGAAGGCAGCAGTATTACAGAACATGCTGATTTGATTTTAAAGTTAGCTTTAATAGCTGTGGGATCGGAGCAGAGAGAGACACAGGATCCTCATGCCTTTAGCGATGTGTCTGTGATGATAGGATGATAAAATAGGGGAGGACAAAGGGAACAGCTGCAGGTAGACAACAGTTCAGATACTCAGGACAAGATTTTAAATTGTCACTGTAAAAGAAGAAGTGGGTGGTAAAATGAAGTGTCTGTGAATCTCTGTCTTTGAACACGGTCAAGACACTGTTGAAACTGCTGCCGGCTGGTGCTGTCTGTGCTAGCTGGTGATTCTTCTCTTCTTGGTGCGGGCCCAAGCAGAGATCTGCTGATTCACTGCAGCGGTCCTGAGGAGGAGGTAGAGGTTGTTGGGTACAGCAGCAACAAGGCAGCCTGGATCGCCTCCGCTGTGGGCTCGCAGCCACCTGCATTGATCACAGCTTTGTCATTAGGGGCCACTCAGCATGATAATGGTATAAGCTATGCAGACTCATTATAACCAGTGAGTTTGGTTATGGACTCATAGGGCTAGATTACAGACCATTATTATTATTATTATTATGCTAAAAAAAAAACAATGAGCAGAACAGTAGCTCAGCTGTTTGGGACCAAAATGACAATTCTTATGTTTGTGCTACAACAGCAAGCTCCACACACAGTTATCACCATACAGTATAACCCTGAGATAGTGTCAGGAGTAGAAGTATTCTAGAAATAATATATTCATTCCATGTATCTTATTATTCTGCTATGAAAAAAAACCTTTCAAGAATTGGATAAAATGTGATGTGTTCCTCAAGGTATTTGTGATTGTCAGTCCCATCACACAAGCATCATTTAGAGGTCGTTTTAGCCTCTCCGTGGAAATAAGAAATATCAATAGTTGGCATCAACAAATCGACATCAGTTCTGCGAGGGAAAGGTTAGGAATGTTGTACTGTATTGATCCTCAGGACCTGACAGTCTAAGAAGGCTAATTTTTTGCTATCAGAGTATCTCTATATCTACTTGTACATGCTTTCTAGCGTGAGGGTGAGCATGCTGATCAATGAGATTTATTCATGTGTTGCATTACATGGGGACAGTCCAGATCAGGGCTGCTGCTGCTGCTGCTGCTCTTAGTTTGTTAGCTTTGCTGTTGAGCACCTCCGTCAGGTGGTGCTGCTGCTGTACTGCCCCCTGCTGGGGGTCTCCAACCACACTCCTGTAACTTCAAATGAATGCTCTATTTTTGAAAAATTAAAGTTAGCACCATTGGAATTGCAGACGCTGCAAGTTTTGCGGTGTTGTTGTAGACGATGATGGGTCAGTTGGTGCCATCCAAACAAACCGCTCAAGTTAAAAGTATTAAAGTGCCAAACATGATCACATCAATATTTCAGCATGAGTAAGAAATTCCTAATTCTGTACTGTATATGTTCAAAATGCAGTAGTCCAGTAGAAGACTAACAAGAATATAACAAAACAAAGACTGCTCCTTATTCTTCATCATTACACCCTCAGTTACTCGAAGCAGAGGGAGCACAATACATGAAAGCTCTTCTCCATGGTTCACTGAAGGACCTTTGGGTGTCATTTTACATTTTCTGCTTTTGTGACATTTGTCCCGTTTGCTTGCCTGCAACCCCCTCAGAGGTGACAGTGGTGTATCAGAACGGGCTGCCGGTGATCTCAGTCAGTTTGCCGTCCAGGCGAGAGCGCTGTCAGTTCACTCTCAAGCCTCTCAGTGACTGTGTTGGAGTTTTCCTGCAACAGCTCCAGGCGGAGGACAGAGGCATCGACCGGGTAGCGATCTACTCCACAGGTATGCTCACAAACACAAGGAGTCATACACACACACACCCCCACTGTATCCATTTACCCAGCAGGTTACACATACACATGCCATTACATGCTTTCAAGTGTTCTTGTATTTTGATGTTTTGATTTTGATCAGATTTTAATACCACTGCATGCACCATGAAATGATTTTGCAGCCTTCACTCCACTCAGAGGCTTCATTAACAACTGATCTAATCTTAGTTTGTGAGTGCCTCAGCTTCTCCCTCTCATGATGATCAGACAGAAACAAGCCTGATTAACAAGAGAGGTGAAGGGTATTTGAAGTGGCTACCCATCAGCGCTCCCTCTCTGTTAACGCCTCCCTTCCCGTTTGTGTCTCTCTCTCTCCAGATGGAGCGAGGGTTGCCTCCTCCACAGGTATAGACATCCTGCTGCTGGATGATTTCAAGCTTGTCATCAATGACACCACACACCTCGTGCGGCCACCAAGGAGAGGTGAGGACTGTCGAAGAAAGGGCAGAGCCTGCGCCATTTACTCTTGAGTCATCCCCTCACTTGTTAGGGTCACTACCAATAAGAGGAAGGAATGGTTTGTTGATAGAAGTTCATATTAAAGTCTGTCTTTGTGTGTGTGTGTGTGTCTCAGAGCTGCTGCCCCATGAGGAGGCAGAGAGGCTGAATGACGTCAAGTTTCTGGTGCAGCAGCTATACACTACCCTGCGCATCGAGGAGCACCAACTCAGCAAAGAACGTGAGCTGATTGGACGACTGGAGGACCTCAACTCTCAACTCCGCCCCCTAGAGAAGGTCTGACTTCCTTAACATGTTCAACAATTTCGATTTCTAGTTGCTGGTTACTGACACTCTAGACGCACAATTTTTTGGATTTGGAACATTTTGGGAAAATGATTGTAGTGAGCTTTAGAGGTCCTAGTAGGTGGATTTTATTACTTTTGGACAGAGCCATTCTAGCAGTTTCCCCCTGTTTCCGGTCTTTAAGCTAAGCTAAACTATCCGGCTGCTGGCGTTAGCTTCATATCTATCGTACAGACATGAGAACGCAAGAAAGCGAATGAGTCTGTTTCCCAAAATGTCAAACTGTTCCTTTAAATGGAGCATTCAGAATTCGTATGTTCTTGAATACGTCATGGGTAGTTTTGGTTGCTCATATATTTTATTTTAGGCTTGTTTGTAATCCTCTTATATGCAGATAATTATGTCATTGCAGCATTAGTTTAATATATCTGGCATTGAATATTAAAGAATAACTGAGCAGTGGAGCCATCATGGTTAACAAATTGAGATCTTGGCAAAACTGTGAATTTATTAACTCTGTAATGTAAAAATGAATATGAGAGATCACTTGTGCCCTTTGTGCTGAAAATCCATAATGTGTTTTTAGAGTTATTGCCCTTGTTCAATAAACACTGACTTCTGGTGTGTGTGTGTGTGTGACTGCTTTCCTCTTGCTTTATGTGTAGGTGAGGGAGGAGTTGAGTAAGAAGGCAGAGCGACGTACCACCTGGGTGCTGTGGGGCGGCATGGCGTACATGGCCACCCAGTTTGGCATTCTGGCCAGACTGACCTGGTGGGAGTACTCCTGGGATATCATGGAGCCCGTCACCTACTTCATCACCTACGGCACCGCGATGGCCATGTACGCCTACTTTGTGCTCACACGCCAGGTAAGACGCCACAAAATACAACACATATACGCATTTTATATTATGATACTCTCTTTGTAACATCTTGCTCTAAATATAATAATATTATAAATATTATAATAATATTTTTAGTTATTTAAACTGGTGGCTGATCTGGTGACTCAAATTGAATTCAGCTTTCATAAATCACTGAGTTTTAACTCCAGGGGCATGGAGTCTGTTTGATATTGGATTTCTCAGCAGTGTGATCTAGTCCAAGGACTAGAAAACAGAGCATGCAGGACATCTGATGAACTGGTTCCTCTTACAATGTGCTCCGTCTCTGTCTCTTTATAACCCGCAGGAGTACATTTACCCCGACGCTAGAGACAGACAGTATCTGCTGTTCTTCCACAAGGGGGTGAAGAGGACACGTTTCGACATTGAGAAGTACAACAAGCTGAAGGATGATATCGCTGAGGTATAGTTCCTTGGTGAAAGCTGGATGTTTTGTTATGTAAAATTAACACCGAAGCCACACTGGGGATTCACACATTTCACAATTCCGTACTTGGAATTGTAACAGCTGTACGTAGACCTACTTTCATACCATTTGCCCAAACACGCTTCATGTTTCTCTTTCTCTCCCTCCCTCCTTCCCTATCGATACTCTCTAGGTGGAGTTGGATCTGAAGCGTCTTCGGGACCCGCTCCAGCTCCAGCTCCCAGTTCAGCAGCTCAACGCCGGTAAAAATTGATGGGAAGAGTGACTCCCTCCTCTCTCAGCTCCTACAACCCCCACCTTTCCTATCCCCTATATCCCCTCCCTTCGTCCAACACCCCGCCCCTCCCTTATTCCTCCCAATATCAAACCCTCCTTCCTCCCCATCCCTCCCACACCCAATAAGCCCATCCCCTTCTTGACTGTGGGAGTTAGTTTTTTTCCTTTTTTTCTTTTTCTTTTTTTTTTTTCTTTTTACTTTCTTCTTGAAAACTCCAGTTGGAATTGCAAGTGAAAACCGCTAAAACACAAAGGATGGTGAGAATACCGGGAACTGAAAAAACTCTCACAGCCTGAAGGATGGTGAGGATGATGAAAAGGACGACGATGAAGATGATGATGATGGAATTAAACTGGGCACTATGGAAATGCCTCAAGTCTCTGGAGGGACAGCCTGCAGGGAACTCCAGGGGGAGACACCTCTTCTCTTGACACTCCAGGACAGAGGACACTCAGAGGGACAGTCATTGTTGAGTGTGTGTGTGTGTGTGTTTGCGGGACTTTCAGGTTACACTGGGACACCGACCCTGGCCATTCTGCGGGTCGACACAGCAGTGTACAGCAGTCCTGCTTCTCCTTGCAGTCAAACTGTCAACACACACACTTGGCTGGGGCAGGCTCTAGGGAGAGTTTCTATCCCACTCATTAAAGTTTACAAGGAAGTCCTCACCCCGCCTGCTGCGATGTGCCACGGCTGGGGCTCACTGCAGTCGCACCATCAGGGAGACCTTCGTCTTCCTGCGGCTGAACACTGCTGCCTCTCCCTCCCTGGGCCACTCCTCCTCCTGGTAACGGACAGCTGTCCTTCCCCGTGTGACCTTTGTCAGGAGCCTGTCTCGACTCGCAGGATGCAGGGACGACGACAGTCGGCGCGTCTCGTTTCCTCTTCCTGTTGATTTCCTGTAGCGGCCCGGTCTGCGCAAGTATGAGAGTACTACCGACAACAACATCACTGTGTGTTCTTTTATTCCAAAAAAATATTTTGGCACTTTTTATTTTGAAAGCCATAGTATATTTGTTATGAAAAGAATATAAATATATATATATATATGTATACAATCAAATAAACAGATGACCAGAGGCTAGTTTCTTTCAGTGGGGGGAGGAGCTCTCTTACAAATGTCATTTCATCTGAAACTCATTTACATCTGAAGATCTCCTAACATGAAGCACCCCCCCTAACAGTCCAACGCACACATATGAAAAGCATTGTATGCATTTACTACCTTGAAGTAACTATTTCATATCTGTAATAATAAATAACTATCTCCAGGTTGGGCGTAAGGCTCCTGTGCATGTCCACCAGACAGGGGGAACCATGTTGAAGCCAAATCAGGGCTAAAATGGCTTTGATTGGAATTTTTTTGTTTGTTTGTTTTAGCAACACAGAATATCGATGTGGATAATGCCATGCTTTTCAACTATAATCATGTCATTCTATCATTGCTGCGGAAATACTTGTTTACATTGTTTAGTAACTGTTTCCCCAGACAAACCCACAGGCATGTTATAGTTGAAGATATGTGATGAACTCAAATTTTGCAAAATGTGGCTTCAAAAGAAAGAATGCTACTTCATAGAAGAGGAGTTTGTGTACATTACCTACATTTTTTTTTTCTTTTTCCAATTGAAAGCATTGTTCTCGGACCATTTCCTGAATTTAACAGATTTTTACATGAACTGGAGTTTAGTTTAGCAGCATGTAATGTGCATTTTAGTTTTATAACTCACCCTCATGAAGCTTATAGCCAAAATAACAAACTACACCTAAAAGAGCATCATGGCATTGGTTCGCAGAGGCTTTGAAATGAAGCCAGGGTTTTCTCCTCCCACTGTTGCTGTAATGCCCCCCCTGCTCCCTCGATGGCAAGGCAGGGTAAACTGCATGCTGTGGTATGCCCTCAGTAGAAATTTGTGAATGTGTAGGAGCATTATTGCAATTTTGTACTCAATTGGACACTTTTCTTTGCCACATCTAGCTGAAGTCTCATCCTTTGATTGGTTATCTCTAAGATTATAGAAGCCATGTGTTTATGTTCATTTTTTTGGGGGGATGGTTCACTGAATAAACCAAACTTTATCAGCTTTACTTCGTTTTCTGTACAGGGTGAGGATTGATCGGCCCTCTTTCCGGCCCTTTAATTGACTCCAAAGCACGTTTTTTTGTTTTCACCCTGAACTGCTGTGGATTACCTCTGCAGAGGGGAAGCACAATGACATGTCGTACCCGCTTGTAGACTCCTCCTCCTGCTTGTGTGTGGACAGTCGGCTGAATCCTACCGATGAGATCCATGTGTTTAACTGCAGATTTTCTATTAAAATGCATGATTTTAGCTCAAATCAAGAGTTACCCATGCAGATCTCAAGGCAGGATTTGGTGTAATCTGTTATCATATATATATATGTGTGTGTGTGTGTGTTTGTGTGGATGTTGGTGTGTTATCTCCAAGGGAAATGGTGCCTTTTGGATGATTAATGAACAGTATAGACAGCGTAGCAATTCGGTAAACAGCAGTGATAAGATCTTGTTTGGTATGAAACACTGATGTAAAGGAGGGTTTTCTCTGTGTGTGTGTGTGTGGGTGTGTGTGTGTGTGTGTGGAGTGTGAGTGCACTAAGGGGCAAAGTGCATATCACCATATTCATGAATCCTTTGCCCCTAATCGCCACTTGTCAGTAGCGGTACAAAATCACTTCCACTCTCATCCCACTTCATAGCAGTCATTAGCTTTAAATTCCTATTTTTCCTGAATAGGCCAACTTGCACACACTTTGTCTCACACACACACACACACACACACACACACACACAATCAAAGTGACAGTGTTTCCTTGGAGATGTACCGTGGGAGGTGAGAGAGTTTAGGCCTCTGTCTGCAGTCCAGTCCTTCTCTCTGCTGTTTCTACACTTCTCTCCATCATCACCTCCTCCTTTTTATCACACCATCCGCCATTTATTGCCTTTTTTTTTTTCTCTATCTCATTTGTTTAAAAAACAAAAATATATCAAATATAGGGAACTTTATTATAAAGAGGGTGTTGCATGAATGTATGTTTACATGGGAAATTATGTAAAAATAAAAAAGACGATCTATCAAAAAAACCGCAAAGATAGTTTAAGAACGTTGTTTGTAGAGATTCCTAGTTATAAAAGGGCAGTGGACAGAATCTGCCCTGCCAAATCTGACTTTATCCCAGCCAACCAGCTGCTCTTCATCAAATCCCAGCCCCATCTTCACCTTATTTACCCCCATAACTCTTCCTCAGCTTGCATTTAAACTCCCCAATAAATGGAGAAACACGCTCCATCCTCTGTGCACCTATAAAGGAGGCTTTAGGACCTCTTGACCTCAGTTACTAACGTCCTGGATCTGAGTCCATAGGAAAAAGTGTCGGGCGCACTCCGTTCGCTTGTCGGGGAACACCTCTCATACTCGTCCCTCTCTCCTGTCATTTTCTTCCACCCACAGCCTTTTTTCCTCCAAATTACATTATTATTCTATGTTTTGAATGTGTGTTATGTTTTGAAATTCTTGTTTGTGTGCACTTACAATAAAATATGTTTAAAATGCCTAAAGAGTGAAGCAGAATTATAGGATTGAAATGATCTTGTACTCCATTCTGACCTCTTATTTTATTTTGTTTTTCTTGTCTTTATGTTTCTGTTGACATATGATGCTGTAATGTTGGCAAAAAAGAAAATGTAAAATCCTGTATCATTTATGAAATATGTATAAAAGAGAAATGTAATTCAATTATCAATAAAATCCTTATCCAGTTTTTGGAGCCAGTGGTCCAGTTGAGGTTTATGGTTTGTCTGGTGGTGAGGACGTCCTGATTAATGTGTCACATTACAGATGTTTACAAGTGGCAGCTTCTCAAGGTCTTGACCGCCTTGTCTGACTCTCCTTGACCTCCAGCTCTTCCTTTACAGGACATCCTTTGAGATAGACCTGTGCGGGAAAACTGATCATTTACAATAGATGCATGAAGTAACACATAATGGGTGCAATAGTCTGTTAAAAGCTTGAGTCTGAACATCTGAAAATACTTTGATTAAAAAAACCAAACAAACATATATATAATTTTTCCATCCAGGGATGACAATCTTGGTTGATCGGTCAGTTCACCACTTTGGTCCAGACTGAAATATCTCAATAACTGTTAAATGGATTGCCTTGAACTTAACTACACACATTCAGGTTCCTTGCTGGGGGAATTGTAAAAATGTTGGTGATCCTGACTTTTCATCAAGTGATATCATAAAGACAATTTTTTTTAATTTATTCAATACTTTGGTTATGACCAAATACATGCAAAACCTATGACATTCCCTCAGCCCCAGCTGTACTTTTTGTTTTGTGATAATAAGCAAATGTTAGCATGCTAACACGCTAAACTAAGATGGTGAACATGATAAACATACTGGCTAAACTGGCATGTTAGCATGCAAAAATTTGCATTTAGCTCAAATCACTGCTGTGCCTAGGTATAGTCTCATAGAGCAGTTATCATGGTGGTTAAAGTCTTACAATGCTTATTGAAAAAAAAAATGTTAAAAAATCATATTTTGATCATTGGAACTGGGGAGAAATACTGTCTAACTGTGCAATAGTGCAAGTGTGAGAAATCTTTTTTATCTAAACTGCAACACACTGCACAGAGGTGAAATCACTTACACAGAACACAATTATCCACCTACAGTAAAACAAACCAATGTAATAAAATTACAAAGTTTATCCAAAAACATAAACTCTAAAAACTAAATTAAGGCGACATTTAGAGGATAATTGAACCAGAGATAAAGGTGATCATTAAAAAACACAAATCTATTCTTTCTCTTCTATACCTTTCGGGGTTTAAGTAGGAGTATGAAGCACTGCAATAAAGTGCTGATTGAATCTGCCTATACCATGGAGACTTGAAGCCAGGAGGGCTAACAGTGTCTTATTTCCAGGAGTAATCACAAAAGAAGAATGACATGTTCCACCTCATTTCGCCTAACAGCCTTGTGGATTAATGTCTCCATTTATTTAGTTTTGCACATTTTTTCACTGTAACAAATAGAAATATTTAAAATCCAGACTCTAGTCTGAATCCTTTTTGTTCTGTGCGCAACTGAAACTTGCTACCTGACTACCGCGCAGAGAAGAAGACAAACAAAAGACTCAACCCTTGTGAACCACTGATTTGTCTTATCTTGAGCTTGCAACACCACTTATCTGGTGGAACTAAGATGTCCAGTTTTTCTGAGATCCAAGACTTGACAGACAACATGCACAAACTTACTCCTTCACTGAGCAGGAGATTGAAGCCATCCTGTTTCCAAGCAATGCTTCTCTAACTGCACCCACAAAATCCAACGATGACCTTACAAAACAACTGAAAACGCTGAAACAAAATAGAATCAGACATCAACTCCATGGGTCAACACTCAGTGAATATGTGCCCACAAATGAATACCTAGAGGCCTGCGCATACAGAAGATGTCAACCATTGGCTGAAACAATGATGTGAAATCTTAATACATAACTGAATCTGACACTCTTGGTGATTGAATCCATTGTTTTGGAAAAGATATATTGATGACATATTTCTGATTTGGAATGGTTGTAATTGTGATCTCCAGGTTTTTTCACAGTATTTCAAAAATGGTATTGATTCAGTTGAATTCAATATGAAATGTGACAGTCACAAAGTAAGTTTTTTGGACACATGGGTAATCTATAATGGGAGAGACATTTACACCATACTCTTCACCAAACCCTTAGACAGAAATTGTATTTTACACTACTCAGGCTATCATTTTATGCGTCTCAAAAATCTGCTCTATAGTTGGTTTCTTAGGGTGAGATGCATCTGCACAAGGGATGATGATTTCCAAATAGAAGCTCACAAACTCTTTGATCAGTTTTTAATGAGAGGGTATCCATGTGATGTCTTGGATCAGGCATCTGCAAAGGCTTATGAGAAAAACAGAAATGAATTATTCACCAAATGTATACCCGAAAAGCAAAAAACATCCTCTTGTGTATTTAATAGTACCTGTTCACCACTTGGGCATGAGATATGTAATGTTGTGATAGAACACTGGAACATCTTATTTGTTGATGACATTGGCAAAGACATCTTTAGCTCTCTTCCACTTTTCTATATTTTCTAGAACAAAGAATGTTTGGGACACACTGGTACATGCAGACACACATAAAAACTCAATCCACCAGGGATGTTTGGACAATATCACAGGTTTCTTCCCTTGCCGATATTATGCTGCATGTTCTCATTGTAAAAAGATCAACACTTTTACCAGCTTTGTGACCAAAAAAGAGTATTAAATTAAAAAAAAAAAAGATAACATGCAGCTCTAGTAATGTTGTCTCCCCTCTTGCATGTACTAAATGTGGCGTCCAATATGTTGCAAGACACTTTGCAGACGGCAATCATTCTATTTCGGATTTGGCATTCTATGGTATGTAGTTCCTAAGTCCTAATGGTCGTAGTTGAAATATGGATCAAATTTTACTCCAATGTGACTGTAGATATATCTTCTAACTTAAAAACGCTACACCCTGGTGGCTCAAATGAAGAATTAGATATGGCCTGTTTCCTGTCTTTCTGTACCATTGGGTCCCATTCCCCGTGTAAAAGCTGACATCTGCATGTATATATACATCAGTATGGGTATGAGAATGTGTTGATGCTATGGAATTATATTATCCTAATGTGTTTGTCATGACCTGATCTGCTGGAAATTAGCTTCATGGGTGTTCAATCAAGCTCTAGATCATTGATAAGGTGCACCTGTAGAGTAACCTACATATAGGATGACTTGTCATGCATCCTCATTTTTTGTACTGAAGCGAGTCCAACATGGATTGACATGTTTGCACTCTATATACTTTTGAATGTCTCACTGTCTGTACAGCCCTGTAATATGACAAATAGAAATATTTAAAATCCAGACTCTAGTCTGAATACTTTTTTTGGTTTCTGTGTGCGAGTCCTTCTTTGCTGCACTGAAACTTTTTCGCTGACTACCGTACCAGAGAAGACAAACAAAAGACAGTTTTTTAAGGTGCAGCTCAACCATTGCGAACCATTTCATTGATTTAATTACACATAAGAAACAAAAACTGCAAGCGTCAGGTTAGTTGGGCCAGTTACTAAATGAGACCGGACAAGCTTTCTACATTTTTTGGTTTAGTCTGGTGGTCAAGTAATGCGTTAGATGAGAACATATTCTCTCTGCTGGCACAGTGTGTCCTCTGCAAGGTTCTCAGTCTTAATCTTTACTTTAGAGTAAATCCTGAGTGTGCAAACCCTTTGAGCACGACACTAAACAGATTAATCTGATTGGTTTTATGCTGCTGCAGATTAGATCATTGCTCGTGTCTCCATGCCCTTTAAATCAAGAGGGATGGAAATGAGGAGAAGAATTAGAAAGAAGATTTAAGAGCACACGTAAAAGTGTCATAAACCATAATTACACTTTTTCTCAGCATGACAGGAAAAAAAAGAGTGTGTTTAGGGTAGTTTAAGGTCATGTGTGTGGGGATTGAGGGAGAAGAATTTGAGGAGTGTACAGTGTGAAACAATGGGAGGATGGTCCTGTCACTGGATTTGGGGAGCAGGAGCTCAAAGGGTCAAGGTGAGACAGATGTATGACAATATGACACATACAGATAAGAGTCGCCTATTAAAGGCAGACTTCCCCTCAGGATGAACCAGAAGAGCTCCACACACATACTAGCCTGATCCTGGATTATCTTTCGTCCAACATTGAGAAAACACAGGATGATGTTTCTTGGGGTTACCATTCTGCTGCAAGAGGCTCTTGCAGTTGCAGCTGTAGGTGAGTGTAACATTTCTCATGTTTACACCCAAAACAAGCTAAAATCTCATGTATTAAGATTATAATCACATTATTGTGGCGCACTCATCTGTTTATGGTGCTTTAAAAAAAACAACTACAGATTAAAGGACAAACCTGGTAACTTGATGACAAATACCATGAAAAGACCAAAACCAAAAATAAGTTAGTCTTTTCTAATACTTTCTGACTTTCCTACACTGTCTGTGGCACTTAACCCCAAGCAAATATGGGTAACAAATATATAGTTTCATTTTTAAAATGGGCTCAGGGATGAACTAAAACAGCTGGGCACTGTGGTTTTTAGCAAATGATTCCCAAGCCATGATAAATAATGCATTACTTAAGGACTATTTTCAGCTGTGGATTAATACAAATTTGGAGTATTTCATGGTAATGAAGGAACATGTCACCCAGTGTAACGATGTGACTCATCTATGTGGTTTTATTAGTTTTTGAACAAAGTGAGATTGTTCCTTTTATTTAATTTTCTCCATCAAACTTTAGCACAGGGGGTAAAATGCACAGCTGTTTCAGTGATGCCTTCTTCAGTGTGCAAATGATTCATTTTTGGACAACTATGGAGCTTGATGGCAAAGAGGAATAAACTGTATCAGGCTTTGGATACACAGATAATATTTGTCCTTTAACCAAAAATAGCAATTATGAAGAACAATAAGGTGGGATGCTGTTTATGGGGCAGCACTTCATCTTTACAGATAAGATGCTGGGGTCTGATCAGGTCAAGCATGTCTTCACGCACCCTTCATAGCAATATTATGTTATTCTAGCCCCATCTGGAAGATTTAACGCTCCTATTGGCATATATGTGTCAGCCAAGTCCTCTGCCTTGTCTGCACTGCATGACCTGGAACCCAGTTGGTCTGTTGTACATCTCCAAAACTGGTCATTTATACTGTCAGTAGACCCAGACCAAGGACTAATCTCTTTGCTTTTTGGAGCAGCAGGCAGTGACAAGATGGACTGTCCATTAGCAGATGGAGGAACTATCTTAGAAAATGTATGTGGTGACATGATTCACACCCATAAATTAATCCCAGCTCATACATTTTTTATCACAACTTCCAGGAACTTGAATGCAGTCAATACACTTCTCCAAACATAATTTGGAGTATGTGTTTGTGTGTTTTCATGTGTGCTTGTGAAAGCAGATATGAGAGAAGGATCACTTACTTCTCATCACTGTAAACCTCTAGTCAACCTCCATTAGATGCCACACAGAAAGCACTTTTCATTCAAGGTACGGGAAAGCATAAACATAGATATTTTATGTGGAGCAATCCAACTAAATGGAAAGCCTGCAGCACTGGTTGTAGAGGTGGTTGCTACTGCGGTGAAGTGTTACGCTCTGGTTGTCAGCTGCCATGTTTCCTGGCTCTGGTCTGTCACTGAAGATGTTTTACTGCTGAGCTGATCATCCTCCTGCTGTCTCTTCTTCTCCACTGATTCTCAGTGATTAACACCCACATTAACTCTCACTCATGCCTACTTTCCTCCCATCATCCCACGTGTCTTCTTCTTCTCCTTTTGTTTTACGCCTGCCTCTTAATTACTCTGTTAAGAGGGCATGAAAAAGGGAGAGACTATTGATTGTTTTTGCTGCACTTTGTTTACTCTGCTCATTCAGTTGTTGTCCTGATTTTACACAACTGGCTGCAGTGAAAAGAGTCACTGTCGATAGAGGTTCTTGTAAAGAGTCCTTTGTGGACAGCCTGTTGGCTTTTAGTAAAGTAGTGGTAACAAGTTTGCCCAAGTGACCAGAAGGGATGTACATGCAGTGTGGTCAAAGATATATTGCATTTGAACCTTTAGTAAAGTAACTACTGGCTTTATATTCACCAGTGAAAAATGGTTAGTTCACTCAAATTACAAAAAAAAAACCCAAACAAAACAAAACACATTTTCTCACTCACCTCTAGTCATACTGTATGTAGCCATGCAGAGTTTGCCTTGACCCCAATACAATGGATGTTAAATGGCTTTTTGTGGTGTTCACAGCAATGGAAAATTACATTTAAAAACCTTTCACAGAACTGTGAACTTTTGATTGAAACTACAGGACCAGTCAACAGTGTGGAGACACCATCCCACTCCCTTGAATGAGAAAGTGTGTCCAAACTTTTGACTGGTACTGTGCTTCATAGTGAAGAAATAGTTCCTATGTAAAGTATTTATGGCGCAGTCTCTGGATTATTCTTCGAATGCCGACTTTAGAGACATGACAGGAAATGAGTGGAGGGAGAGAAGGGATGGGTGTGAAAAAAACGTACCCAAACAGTTGCGGTTCATGGTTGGTACTCAGGTTACCAGGGCACAACTGTTTTGCTTTTTTTTTTTTAAATGTAATTTTCCAGTGTTGTGAGCACCACAAACAAAATTAATTTTTACCTTCATTGCTTTGCCCTGGAGGCAGAAATCTCAAACCTGGGAAAAAAGCAAAAGCAAAACTATCTGCATGGCTGGAAAAGAAGGAAATATTTTTCATAATTTGATTGAACTAAGCCTTTAAGATTCCATATTGTCCAGCCCAAACTCCCTCCTCTCTCATTCATCGTCCTTATCCTAAAACTTTTACATCATGATCATCCTAAACCAAACATGCACAAGTATGTCCAGTTCACCTTTGCCACCTCACCCTTCATGTCTCAGCCCTGGACCCCTGCTCTGCCTACATCAGCCTGAATGAACCTTGGAGGAACACTGATTACCATGTCAACCAGTCATCTGGTGTGCCCCTGTGCGACAGCCATGTGTCTGGAGAATGGTATCGCTTCACTGGCATGGCGGGTGATGCCATGCCCACCTTCTGCATCTCTGAGAATCACTGTGGCACCCATGCTCCCATCTGGCTCAACGGCAGCCACCCCCAGCCCCACGAAGGTATCATCACCCTGCCTGTGTGCGCCAGCTTCAATGACAACTGCTGCCAGTGGAACGCCAGTGTAGATGTGAAGGCCTGCACTGGGGGGTACTTTGTCTACCGCCTGCCCAGACCCTCAGTCTGCTTCCATGTTTACTGTGGCCGTGAGTGAGCATTCAGTGTATCCTGTAACTGATGTAACTTCTACTACATCATCTTCTGTTAATGTTGTGTTAATATGTTATTTGTGTGTTGCACAGATTTCTATGATATCTGTGATGAGATGGATTGCGTAGGTCCCAGATGTCCAGAGTCCGAGTGTCGCTGTGGGCCCGGAACTGTCCTGGGACCAGACAAACAAACATGCCTGGGTGAGACAGACACAGAGGAAGGAAGAGAGGGGACAGATAAGTTGTGCAGCAAGATAAGCAAGAAAATATGGAAGAGGGATAGGCTGTAAATGGTTTCTGAAAAACAATAACAAGAGAGATCAAGCAAACTGAATTTATATCATGTTCACCCACTGTTCTGACAAATCCATTCATATCCCAGTAAAGGTGCTAAAACTGTTTACATGCTCTTCTTATTTAAATATACATGTATTTTGACTTAATGATGAGAAATTAAACTCATAAATTCATTTTTCTTGGTCTTCAGAGATAGTTGACATACATGCAGTTTATGACTTACTGTAATCCTGAGTACTGAAAACAGGATATTTGTAATGTACAATTCCATGTCTTTACATGTATTACTAGTGCTACGTATTCTGAATGATAAGCTAGATCATAAAATAGGAAGGATGAGTGCAAAGCCTGATGAAGGAGGCAGCAAAAGAGATTGAAAGACTATCTTTTCTATTTGCTGAATCAACTCAAGGTGGAGGTATGTGTGTGTGTGTGTGTGTGTGTATGTGGTACACTGGACGGTTCACCTAATGATGGGTGACAGGCATGCATTGGGAACCTAGCCGGCTTGAAAACTGCCGTTATCTCATTATTCACCCATCAACCAAATCTGCCTTCCCCTGTCTCAGAAATGACTTCTTCATTTCTTCATCGCACCCCATCCCTCTCTTTCCTCACTCTCTTGCACTCTCACTTCTGTCCCTCCTTTTATTTCATCCATCATTATTTCTTTAACAGTGTTCTCAGCATTATAAACCTAGTTTTGAAGTCTTTTAAAGTCAATTTATCATCCTACCCCCAGGACCACTAAGTGAATTGCCTTGAGGTGATAAATTCCACCCATCTGGTACTAAGTCGATTAAAACAAGACTCATCTGATTATTTAATCTAACCCAGGTGTGATGTGTGTCCTATGTTCAGATGTGAATGAGTGTGAGAAGGGCAACGGCGGCTGTGCAGAGGTGTGTGTGAACACCAAAGGCTCCAGGCGTTGTGAGTGTGGGCCAGGGCGAGTGCCGGATGAGGATGGACACAACTGCAGAGGTACATCCATATGCTGATGTTTATAGGGCACACCAGTCAGTGTTGTACAGAGATAATTACACCAGGGAACCACACAGTTGGCTTCATTTCTCCTTCTTGCCTCCTGCAGAGACAGCAGGCTGTCATGTTAACAATGGAGGCTGCAGCCATGGCTGCTCCTCGCTGCTGGACTCCTATCGGTGCCACTGTCCCAGAGGGCTGGAGCTGGGAGACGATAAACGCACATGTCAGGGTGTGTATGAGTGTGTGCATGTGAGTGAAAGGATACTGTAGTTAGATAATCAATCAACTGACATGCGTGTACGGTTACATTTATCTGAAAACATACAGTAGTGACTAGACGCTATAACTGATTTTTTATAAAAAACAACATTTCAGTAAAGGGTTATTAATATGCCAAGCAGGTTCTTTAATCATATTAGCTGTGGATAACATGATTGGACAATACTATTTTTCATATTACAATAATTTCTGTTGGTAAAAAGGAGAAAATCCTGGTGAAGAACGGTGCAGTGTAGCCTATATGTTTTCATCCCATTTGTCTCTGCAACTAATCAACCAATCTATAGATTTTTTTTGTAATTCATAGATTGTTACTCTAGCACAGTACAGGAAATTGTTAAAAAATACCCATGTAAATTTCCCAGAGCCAAAGGTGACATCCTCAAATTGCTTGTTTTTTTCCAAGAAATGGATCAAACCCTGAAAATATTCAATTTTCAATGTCAGAGATAAGAAAAAAGCTGCTAATGCTCTCGTGTAAGAAGCTGGAACTATTGAATGTTTGCTTGATAAATATGTGAAACCATGAAATTATCTTTTTTTTTCTGTTATTTAAATAATTACCTCTAATGCTACCACCAGGGGGATGCCAAAGTCAAAAATATCTTTCAGCTGAAATTTTTATCTTATTCTCCTTTCAACAAAACATGTGTCTTGCCACAGTATCTAGTTTTTATGGCTTTTTATATACACAGCCTACAGACAGATTGTATAGTATGTTTTTATCTACAGTACCAGTCAAAAGTTTGGACACACCATCCAATTCCCTTGAAATGAGAAAGTATGTCCAAACTTTTAACTGGTACTGGATGTCAAGCGGATGTTTTTTATGCTATTCTTTGTTGTTGTGTTCATATGCTGTTTCATGACATGTGACATATGTAAATGTCTTCCCCCCTGTCCTGCAGTGCCGGTCCAGTGTGATCCCAGCTCTATTACAGTGTCAGTTCCTAAGGACCTTGTAGGAGGATTGGAGCTTTTCCTGTCAAACTCCTCTTGTCGTGGCGTCTCCAACGGCACACACATCAATCTCAGCTTCAGCCTCAAGACTTGCGGCACTGTGGTGGAGGTCAGAGGCACTGACTGGAATTTCTTAGATTTAATGTGTACAGGGTTTAGTCTCTATGGTTAGGGCTTGGAGAAATATCTGATTTTCTGCCTTAAAAGCGGGTTAAGGTTGACACTGACTGAAAAAGCCATTTAAGTAAGGTAAACTGAATGTTGACCCCCCAGGTGACTGACGACAAGATTGTGGGGACCAACCTGGTGACGGGCCTTCCCAGGAGCAGCCCGGGCAGCAGCAGGGACCTGATTGTCCGCACCAGCAAGTTAGTGCTTCCAGTTACCTGTGAGTTCCCCAGAGAATACCATGTATCAGATGAATATCAGGCAAGTCAGCGCAGCTCAGCCCTGGAGCTGGCAGGCCACAGTGAGGGAGTCTTCCCCTTCTCCCTGGAGCTGTTCAAGAATGCGGAATTCTCCGAGCCCTACCGCACACCACCACAGCTGCGTCTGCACGACTCCCTGTTCTTCGGAGTGGAGCCCAAAGAGCGAGTGGAGGGCCTCTCTGCGCTAGTAGAGAGCTGCTTCGCTACACCAGGACCCAAAGTTGACCAGGCCCTGAAGTATTACCTCATCAAAGACGGGTGAATACTATGAAAGTTGCTATTTGACATAACTCAATTATTGCAGAAGCCTAAGATAAACAGCAGTGCTGGAGCACTATGTTCATGACTTCAATAAAAAATGAATAAGTTTCTGTTTTGCTACACTCTATTGGTATTGGTTAGTTTATAAAGTAATACAGGTTCATGACAGCTTTTACATTTGCAGGTGTCAGGTAAGTCTTCCAAGACAAAAATCCTCTGCTACACAGGAAGTGATATGTTTTATGTTACTGAAAATGACAGGCTTGTTTATAGTGTTTTAAAGATTTCAACCACCGTGGCTGAATAAAAAGAAAAAGTGGTATCAACAAAACAATACACTATATCAACAGGAAACCCAAAGATGATACACAGTAGTAAGGAGTGGTGCAAACAGCAATGTCTAGTTAGCACCAAAAAAAGAAAAAAAAAAAAAAAAAATTAAACAAAATCATATGCAAGATTCATCAGAACACACATAATCATTTCACCCAGATAACACCCCCCCCGCCCCCCCTCAAAAACAAAACACATCTTCTCAAATACTGTACTTGTAGTAGTATCGAGCCATGCAAATAATTTTGGTTTTATTTGCCCAAATTTAATTGGGCAATCCCTCCTTGGATTTCTGCCTTCACCCCTTGGCCACAATGGTGGTAGCTGGAATTGTGTTTGTGGTGCTCACAGCAATGACAGTGACATTTTTTAAAAAAGAAACAAGGCAGCAATGTATTCTTTCCAGAGTCAGTAGCTCTGTTACTCTGGATAAGTCAGAGAACATGCTGCCATCAGTTTTCATAAGGGCTGTGTCTTCAGTTGAAAGTCACCCCAATAAAAACTGTTGACAGTGAGACCGTGGAAATTGTTTCTGGAGACACATGTTGCTGTCAAATTCTTAAATATAATTTTTGAACGCTGTGAGCACTACAGATGAAATTCAATTTCCTCTGCTGCACCGGAGCAAAGGAAGAAATCTGAAAGGAAGATACATGAGTAAATAAAAACAAAATTGCATGGTATCTGCATAATGGATAGCACTAGATGTAAGTAAGAAAGATACTTTTTATTTGTAATTTGGGTGAATTAAATGAATCCTGAATGATGAAAACAGATGCAGAATTCTGTCTTATTTACACCAAAAAGGCATTTGTACCAACATTTAGGCTTTGTGGGAACACAGCAGCCTGTGTTCCCACAAAGCCTCTGCATCAGCCGCTTGACAGTTACAGGACAGGAACTCTCCACTTCTTCAAGGAAATGTCAAACGAAAAATGCCACTAGCGTCACAATCTGACGAATGTGGAAAGAAAAAAAGAATTTTTAGGGGCCGAAACGAAATCAAAATACAGAACAGCCTTATTATCTGGGGAACACTCACCTTTGGCAAAACATTTCTCTGTTGAATTCAGAGTGAGTTTTCCTCCTGTTGCTATACAGACACCAGCAGAGCAGGGCTATAATCTGCTTTCACAATTTCCTATTAAATATACAACACTTTTAGGGCCTCGGGGTAGCTAACCTTGATGAAGTAGCTTGTTAGAAATATATATGAATCAGTGAGTACTGAGTTAAGATATCAGCTGTATGTCTAACTCTATTTTGGCCTCTTATCCAGGTGTATCTCTGATGAAACAGTGACACAGTATTCCTCAAAGGACCAGCTCTCTAAGCACTACCAGGTCCCTGTCTTCAAGTTCATTGGCAAGGACAACCGAGTGAGTAAAAGAAGCATGCTGGGAGCCAGCTGGCGAGTGTGTGTGGACTTAAGTCTGGATTGCAGTTAACTGTTTAGACTGCATTCATTGACAGGATACACTGACCATCTGAAATAGCAGAGTGCTTACATTGTGATGGTGATGTTAATCTCTTTTCCGCATAAAACCAGCATGTCTTCTCTGTTTACAGCAAGTCTTCCTCCACTGTCAGGTGTTAGTATGCGGGGCAGGAGACTCTCGCTGCGCTCAGCGTTGCCGGGGACGTGTTCGCCGGGAGGTTTGGACTGGTGGATCTCAGGAGCAGCACACACTGAGTGGAGGCCCCATCTTCATCATGCCTGAGCCATGACGCTAGCATAAAACCATTGACACAAACAGCCGGAAAAACACAAGAACAAAAGGAGTACAAAAACTACATTTAGATGAAAGCAGATTAACTGTTTCAGTTTATTTGGTATTTAATACACCAAACATAGGTTTAGATACACAGAGCAGTCCACATTGCTCTCTTTGAAATTCCCACATATATACATACACATGCAGAAGTACAGTATATACACAAGTTCCAGTGTCAGTCACAGTGCTGTGGATCACATGAATTCTGGTTAGTACATCTAAGTCTGTGCATCTCTGCCACTCTGCCTGGCAGCACAATTTACCGACATTAAATTGAATGACACTTCTATTAGAAATCATTTGGAGGGGCCACAGTTCATTTGTAACAACATGATGCTGCATGAGGAATGTTTTTCTAGGTCATAGGCATTTCTCAGGCTTGATTAGGGTTCTCAGCTTAGAGATTTACAGTAGTGGATTTATGAAAATGGTTTATATTTTACAACACCACTGACTTGAAAAATACACGTGGAACATCCATAGATGCATTCTGACTCATTCCCTCAGTTTAATAGATGGCTGTGGAGCACGTCACACATTCCGGTGTAAGAGATATCAGTGAGCCATGTCTGGGAATTATTCATCCACTTCATCACTCTGACAATTAATCTGCAATTATTCATGTCAGTTAAAATGCAATTAGTCATGCATTTATTCATAAAAAAATAACAAATAAGTGGCAAATAACTTACATCAAACATTAACATGTTAACATCTGTATTAGGCATTACATTTACATGACACTGGCTTATGTTTTGTGCAGACTAGCCTGATAAATGTTAAACAGCAGCATGCAAGGAGCCATGTGAGCCGTAGCAATTATCCTGTGTCTTTCTATCAAGAGGAAATTAATCCAACTACAATATCCTTCCCATCAGGCACTTTGTTTGGAGTCATCAAAGTAATTTATGGTAATGGAGTCATATGCCTAAAAATGGCCTAAAATGAAATGGAGTATGGAGAGTATAATATGCATGAGCAGCTAATTAAGATTCTGAAAGTCATATTCAGACACCTCATATTTGTTAGTGCTGCCTATGAATAAACTGTTCTTATGCATCTGTCTTTTCTAACTCCCGGGCTCTGAATCTTGAGAGGGCTCATGTTAAGTATTTCCTCTTTAAAACCCAACTATAAATATACAGTATAATCTGTGGAAATACCCTTGACTCTGTTATTTTTCTTGTGTCCAGGAATTATCTATGGTGTTCTGTGTCACAGTTCGTCCTTCTCCTCTTCCTCACAGACACACGCTGCCCTCTGGCTGTTCATGTAAGGTCTACAACCAAGAGTCCCCACGGTGTTGTATACTGCATCTGCCATCGACTCACAGGCTGAGAAGAGAAGGCAGAAATAATGGGAGAGTTTATTCATTTGTTTAAACATTAGTAATAATAACGAGTATATATGTTCCACGGCCAAGCAAAGGGGAGAAGTTCTGTAAATGTCTCACCTTGTACCTTCGACACAAAGCCCAGACTCTTCTTAAGGTCAGAGCAGATGCCATGCAGACATGAGCGTAACCTGGAGTCACAGTTGTTCTTGCTTGTGCCACAAGTGTCATAGCACACATCAAGCTCGTTACAGCACTTTGTCATAGCAGGGATCCCCAAGTCAAACTGTGAAAAGAAAGCACTGTCTTGTGTCAGCAGTGTTATTCACATAACCAAGTGTTTCTAGCTAATATGGTTGTGGTTATCTCCATTATATAAGCTTAATAACGTGGTTCTGAGCCGTTGGTGCTAGGAAGAGGCCACCTACAGCGGCATTCACCTGGAATCCCACCAGAGAGGTGCTGCAGCCATTGGGCTCTGGAAGCTGGTAGCCAGGACGAGGTTGAGGAAGTTTTCCTAAAGAAATACAGAAAAGATGCATTTTGTTTTGTATCTCAATTGGAGATTCGCTGAAGTCATCAAACTGATGTCATCACACTGAGTATCTATCTGTGTTCTTGGGTGTGTGTCACTTCGCAGATAAGATGTAACTTGTGTTTGAGAACGTCCGCATTGATTGTGTAACTGGGTACATCTACCTTCCAGACTGATAACCAGAATGTATTCAGGTTTCAGTATCAGCAGCCTGAGGGCCACACACATTATCTGGGATTAAGAAATAAGTATAGTAGCTGATAGCAGTGAAGCTTACAAACTGACGGCAATTGATCACATTTAGAGAGTTAAAGTGTGCCTATAGAAAATAAATATGTGGTAACAAAAGGAATATTGAATGCAGACAACATAATAATCATGTGAAAACCTACCATGGAATAGAAACGTTTGGCTCCCTGATAACAGCTATAGTGTATAACATTCTGTATAACATAACAGCAGTTTAGTCTTACCATATCTGCAGCGGTACTCACAGACACCATTGCGTCCCCCCACCAGCTCCACCAAAGAGTCAAAGTATCCGTGCACACTCTGGAAACCATTTCTAATTGAGTTCATACCCCAACTGTTACTATCTTCGTGTGCCAAGGGTCTGTTCAGGGACTGGTCGGTCTGGACTGGCCTGATCTCATTCAACTCCTCCTCAGATGGTTGCTGCTGGACGGGGGCTTCCATAGCAGGGGTATCTCCAGCTGGCCTATCACTGTCTTTCTCTGGCTCTTTAGCTGTAGTATCATCTGCGACAGGGACATCCACTTCAGGTTTGTCAGCTGCTGGGTTATCCACTGCAGGTATTTTAGCTTCCTTAGTTTCAGGTGAATCACCTACTTTAGCATCTGCAGCAGCTACAACTTCTTGCTCAGAGGCAGCTGCTACAACACCATCAGTAATTTGTGGGTCCACAGCAGCAGCCTCTTCCTCCTGTGCCGGAGTCTGATAGTGGCCTAAAGTGGCACACATGCCCGAGGACATGCAGAGGAGGAGCAGGACCACAGTCCGAAGCAGCATGGTGTTAGGTTTGCGACAGTCCGAGCAGAGGAGACGAGGTGTTGTTAACAGGGTGAGAAGAGCTTTGACAGTGAAAGACAAAAACACACTCTGCTCATACTGGCTCTGTCACCCAGAGAGCGGACTTTGACCTCTGATTAGGCTCTAGCAGACAGCAAGGCACTCTCTCGTGTTAGGGGCAAAGGTCACTCCATATCAATCTAAAGAGAGCTTCTATAATTACTCTAATCTTTTCATTCTCTGTGATGCTTGAACACATCAAATGTTTAATTTCATCACTTTTATCCACAAAGGTATAATTGTATTTTTATGACTCAGAAATCACATGGAGCTGGAGCCTAAAGGAAAACCCTCTTCGTATTCACTTTAACACTCAGCACAGCTAATTCTGGCATTTCAGGCTGTGACCTTTATCAAGACATTATGAACTTCAAAGGATCTTCACTGTATTTTGATAAAGGTCACAGACCGACACTTTAGTACTGAATAAGTACAGAGACAAACAGAACATTATTTTATTTATTTGGCACGAGGTGGTGGGGTGGACCTTTCAAAGCGAAACATCTACCATGAATATTATAAGATATATCTTTTTAAGTGCAATGTCATGGGTAACAAAGTGCTGCCCATAAATTAACACAAAATTATGTAAATAACATGAAATATATCTAATTAAACAGCCAGCAAGGGAAGCTCAAACTTGCTCCAGTGAGTCTCTATGCAGCTAACTGTATGTACTACACAGACCACTTTTCTCATATGTCAATGCTGCCCTCTGGTGTTTGAAAATCAAATGTATTTTTAATCCTTTTCAACGTCACAGCAGGGGACTTTTACTGATAAACTGCACAACAAAGGTTTTTCTCTTCCTGTTCTCTATTTAGTCTGTACAAACAAATACTTACAATTATCTCATGTAGTCAGAACTGAGATATCCTGGCTTTTTTCTGGTTTGAAACGGTTCTTTTTTCCATTCATGACCACTGGAGTAGTTCTAGACTGTACATGGATAAGACATCACAAATTATTTATTTCTCCCTTAAGATGGTACTGTAGTTGCTCATATTAACAAATACTAATTGGAAAGCCCCGAGCCACTGGAACACCAGATGTGAAGTGTCAGATTCACTGCTGTTTTTTTTTTTTTTATAACTGCTGGATGACTGTAAACCGTGAAGCATTCTCTCTAATGAAACACCAGATGCACATGTGATCGCTGCACCTTGAAGCACTTTCATAATTTAAGGCTTGAGAATGTTAATTTCTGTGCAGCAAAAGGAAATGTTGAAAGATAAATACAGTATAGTAAATACATTTAGTCAACTATTGTACTACTTTTACGCAAGTATTTCCATTTTATGCTACTTTATCTTGTATTCCACTACATTTAAAAGGGGAGTATTGTAATTTTTACTCTGTTACATTTATTTGACAGCTATACTTTCTGTTTACTTTGTAGATTACACTTCAGTATACAAAGTAGTTAAAGCTCCACCTTGACCAGCTACAACATTAGAGTGACACGTGCATGTTAATGCAGTAAAAATAACCCAATAATAAAATATTACAGAATAAAACTCCCAAAGGGGCCAGTCGCATAGTAAGTACTTTAACTTTTGATCCTAAAGGACATTTTACTGTTAATATTTCTGTACTTTTGCTTTGGTAAAACTTTAAATGTAGGACCTTTATTGGTAACAGAGTATTTTTACATTGTGCTATTGCTACTTTTACTTACTACTGAATACTCCTGAATCCACCACAGACTGACAATGGCCAGTAGAGAAGATTTCTAGCTTTGATATGTAGTGTTATTTCTGGTACTGAGATTGGTAAAATTTTAATTTGCTAGTTTTGTGTGTGTGTGTGTGTGTGAGATTAATTTCATAATTAAGTTGCATGAGGGTTGTCAAAGATGAATACTCCATTCAATGAGATGATCCTCTGGTTTACTATCACTCTGTTTGTAGATCACACTGTATTTCGTCCCACAACATCCTGGTAATAAACAGAGGAAAGTAGTACTAGAGTAAGACACAGTCACATAGCTCCTAGTCAATTGTGACATGTAAGTGCAATATTACATGTACCGTCTTATGGCCTTGCGTGCTTTCTCTCTGCTCAGTGCCGTGTTGATATTGTTTTCCAGATCCTTGAAGGAAAAACACAGAGTTAAAAATATGACGTAACGGGACGTGCATTCATTATCTGCAATACTTAAAATGAAAATGATGATATGGAAGGAAAAAGGTCAAACTCCCTTGCCTTGTTGGTGGTTTTGAGACGGTCATTTGAGGCTATCAGTCTCATTATCTCGGTCTGTAAGCAAACAGAGAAAATAAAAACTGCAGCCATATGCATTCTTAGCAATTCTGAAAGAAAAGGATTCTCAATGTTATTTTAAAAATCAAGCTGTACAATTCATCAGTTTGTGTAAGACAGGGTTACTGTAAGTGGCGGGAGATAAGCGGACAGTTTATCCCCCGGCACCTTTAGGTCTTTGATGCATCTCTCTGTGACCGTGGTTGTGACAGTGGATACCATCTTGTTAATCTCCTCTTCCAGCAGTTGGACTTCCTTCCACACATTCAACACCTGAAGCCTCTTGGATTGGACACTGTTAGTGCAGCCGTTGGCAGTCTCACTGTCCTGCAACCCTGAGAGAGTATCTGTATCTGTCCAAAACGGAGCACAGTCAAGCATGAAAGCACTGTAGTGACTAACGATGTATTTTGAACTTGTACATACACACCCCTGCGGGCGTTATAAAGTCACAGCTGACTCAGTGATACTACAAAGCTCTCTTTATGCCTGTCAAAGTGATTATTTGTTCAGTTTGTCCACATCACAGACATATAAGACACAAGACATAAAAGTTAGCATGTGCTATTGCCCTACAGGGGGATATACAACAAAATACTTAGATGTGGTTTACCAATGATTAAATATACCAGTGTAGTCTTGAGACTTACTCTGCACGTCTTTGTCCTCTGGGTGTGTGATGGCTGGAACATTTTGTAATTCATTTCGGGCTCTGAGGTTAAAAAAGAACACAAGACAAACAAACTGATGCTATAATAAAAATGAACTTGTTTTAGGTAGACAGACTCTTGCAGTACCGTTTGTTCTCCTCTAGAGCTCTTCTGGCCTCCTGCTCCAACCTGCAGACCTCTTTTTCAGCGTCTTCCAACTCTACTTTGCCATTGCCAAGATCTTCAAGTGAAGTATTCAGCCGCTATTCAGTAACATGACAACAACGAAGAGCATATTAAGACATACCTTGTTTGGCCATGAGAGTAGGAGATGCCTAAGACAAAAGATGCCTTTCTGTGATTACCGCAGAACTAGTTGAGGCTCTTGGTGGAAAGTTTAAACGTCTGTAACATGCAGCTTTTTGAGCACTGTGACATACTCAAATACAACAAATTCTGTGAGCTAGGTCAAGAATCAAGTGTTCCTTTGATCCTTTGAACTGTGACAGAATTATAAATGCAGTTTTGTTAAATTTGAATAATAATGACTGAATTTAAAAAATCAACAGACTCTATTTGGTGGCTTTCATTCTTACCCAACATGAAAAACTGTTTCCTCAGACTTTGAAAGTGCATGAGCAAGAAAATCAATAGGAGTAAATATGCAGCTATCATGTTACGTTTGCTGTCAATGAACTGACATCCAAATCAAATAATATGAAAAGAAATAAGGCCTGAAAGTCACATCCATGTCCCACATCTTATTAATAGTATTATTTAGCTTACTCTACATCTATATTGAACGCAGGTAGGCTGTGTGCTTTACCATGTCATGGCATGAAGGTTGGGAAGCCATCATGTGATTGATATACAAATCATATTCTGTCTGGAAGAAAGAGAGAAATAAAGAAAAAAAAGAAAGAAAGCATTATTTCAGTCTATTTATTCAGTGGCGTTTATAGTTTCTTTGTTAACAACTCTGTAAATGAAATCAAAACTTGACTGAAATTTAGGAAAAATTATGAATGTCAATTTGCTGCACACAAGCTTCTCATGAATTGATTTTTAGAAGAAAACAATCTAAACATTCACTAGAAACTGTACACATTTATCTCCAACATGGCTGCCACATATTGTATGTGAAATATATTGAAAAATAAGAAAGTTAAGATTTTAGCCACTGTTGTATACAGTATACATATTGTATTTGTGTCAAATAATTACACAATCTCACCGGCACAATCATGTAAAAATCAGTCTACTCGTTAAAACAATGAATGTTAACCAGTGATCAATTTAATTCAAATTTAGATAATGTGCAAAATGCACCAACACTACTAATGCAATGCAAAATTATGATTTAAAAAGTGAAACATACAAATATACATTTTTATTGACTGTGTGAGCAAAGTTATTGCTTGCAAAAGAGAAACTTGCATGACCCTGAGGCATTTCGTATGAATGAGCAGTATTGGAGCCATTGCCCTCTGACGACCTGCTCCCTGACGCATCATGACCAGGTTCCAGTTGATGCTCTACTTCCGCCCACTACACCAGGGACTCACTCTCTCTTGGCTCTAAGACGTCTGACGGCACATGCTAAAAATGTGCTAGTGGGTACAGAGGAAATGGAAAAACCTTAATTTCCCTCAGGATGCGTCCAAATACTGGCGAGCCTTCACATACATCATCAAAGACGTCACTGAACACCGCAAGGCGGTCTCTGTTGGGCCAGCTCTGCACTGACAGCTTCCTCAGCTCCTGAGTATGACAGGAACACACACATACATACTGTACATACACACAACCCTAGCAAGTGAACATGTGCGTGAGAGTCTGTGCATATGGTTATACATGCACCTTCTGCAAGAATCTTGAGAAGGCGTTTCAGAATTGCCATCTCATCTCAAATGGTAAAATTTGACATACTATAAGTCTGAAAATTCAAATAAGTGCAATTAAACAAACTAGTTGAATGATCTCTATGGCTTGTGTGACCTTTCTCACCTTTTGTAGTTTTCTCTCATGCATTTCAGCAACATTTATTCCTCCCATACTGTTGCAATCCCGGAGGTCCTGCTTGGCTACGACCTGCCTGCCAATCCGTGGTTTCGTCTTCAGCTGGTCTTCCCTATTCAGGCCTAACTGGTCAGTATGGCTGGAGCAAAAAGGCTGCTTCCCCTCCTGATCATATGAGGAGTTTGACTTTTTCTGGGAAAGGGCTCTCAGATTAACTGGCAAAGAATTTGAAGAACAATGAACTATCTTAGGTAGACTTATATCTTCTTTTCTGTCAGCATGTGATGAGTGATCAGTAGCCAGATCTTGTCTAGACCCCGAGACTTCAGACTCTACCAAAGCTGTGCCAGTGGTGAACTCAGAGGGAGAATCTTTCATGTCTTTCTTCTTTACATAGGCCAGTGCCTTTGTCCGTCTCTGCTGGAGTGTCAGGGGGTTTGGGGTTTCTTCTTGGCTTTGAGACATCCTCCAGAAAGACTGCTTTGTCTCATTGTGAGGCTGACTCTGGTTCAGGCTGCGGGGCCCCAGATGACCCGAGGAGTAGGCCAGGATATCAGCCTTCTGACCAGCTTCGGCAGCCAGCAGCAGTCTGTGGATGTCGCTCCCAAAGCATCTAGGTTTTGGCTTACAGATGCTGGACATGGCTATGAAGGCACAAAACAGACTATTTAACTTGCTTGCAAAAAGCATAATTGATAATTCCAAGTACAAGACATATGCAGCGGAGTTAAAATCATATGATGTTCCAGTAAACTAAATTCAGCCAAAAGTGAAACACAATTCATGTGAATATTTTACTCATAGCATCAAATGCAAAAAAAACTGGGCTTCAAGGTACCTTGCTTAGCTGTATTAAAGACACGAAATAGCTAAATAACAATGAACTCAGTAATGTTGAGTATCTGAATGAGACGTTCTGTCTGTCAAATTCACACACAAATGTGGTAAAAGTATCATTTAACTTTGTAAACTCAGACAGTGCAGAAACAAATCAAAGTGCGTTTCAACAAACTTAAGCTAATCCTGAAGTACCTAGCAAAGTGTCAACAGTGCTTAGCTTTTTGATGTTACATTAACGTTACTTGTAATAGCTTAATACGTGTTTTTAATACATGTATAGTGCCAATATGCATTTGAAGCATGTGAAAAAACAAGATAGACATAGAGAAACCAGAAACAGAAACCTCACTGGTTACCTAAGTACTTTTGTGCGAAATCACGACAAAAACCAAACTTTCTTCATGGCCACAACAGTCTGTTCATTACCCGGTTGCCAAGGAGACCGAAGCGCGTAATGCTTGCGTTGCGTTCACTGTCCTGGTAATAATCGTACACATGGGCTTTGAGGGGTTACATCTTGTTTGTACCTGATGAGGGAAATGAGTAAAGTGAAAGCCTATAGTGTACTGCAGTCAGTACCCGACCAAGAAAACTAAGGTAGATTTACGTAGGTTTAAGTTCATGTTTTATAGAAAGCCAAGCATTAAAATGACATACATGAAATATTCAAGAATATGCCTGCTGAGCTCCCAGCTATGTCACAATACAACAGATGTGTCCTATTTATGAAATGATTCCCTTAATGAAAATAACTTCTCAGTTGACAGAATTCAATAAATTGCAAAAATTGGAGTTAGAGATACTTCTCAGGTAGGCTGCATGTACAAAAATAGACATCAAAAAAAGAAAATTGTTTGTATTACCTATCCATCAGGGCAGAGAAGATGGGTGGGTGACGGCAGGTAGGAGTTCAGGCAGCTGACCCTGTGTAAAATGAACATCAGTGTTTTAATTCATTCAGTGATTCATTGCAGAGCAGGAATGGATTGAAATGTCAGGAGGCCACAAGCATAACCCTATTTCACTCAGTTTTGTACCTTATCCACTACCTTCAAGTTGAGATTACACATTTAAGAACTGATGTTTCATGGAAAGGAGTGTGTTCTCAAAAAGAAAAAAAGATGATATCAACCACGGAGACACTAAAAAACAGTGTGTCACTCACCAGGCTTCACCGTAATCATATATATATATATATATATCATTATTCGTGCTATTTCTATGTTATATTTCCTGCAAGCTGCAATCTTTGCACACAGTAACCCAATTACTAAACAAATCATGTAAACTTAAGTTATTGGGGAAATCTGGTTACTGCAAAACTCCTGTAAATGATTTAATCTAACTTATCTTAATCAGGTTATTCACAATAATTGGGTTATTGTATACAAGTAAACACATAGTAGTGAGTGTGGCCTACAGTGCAAAAGAGAGGGAGGAGGAAAGGGAGAGTGAAAGTCTGCCTCGGGCTGGAACAGTCAGAATAGGAAAGCACCCAGATGGCAAAGCTGAGCATGAGGGAGGAGACAGTGTTACATGTTATGCTTCATTGAAACAAATGGGGCTTTACAATGGAGTTGGACTTGTGTTGTCCATTGTTGTTTGTGTAATGATGTTAAATAAAAGAATGCAGTGGAGGATGGATGAGGATCCCAGAAGTGTACTTGCCAATTACCATTAACATTGCTGAAATGAGAAATATCAAGATTCATCTCCAGATTTACACATTACACGACAAATTAGATAGTATTTATTTATAGAGTTAGTGATTATGAATGTAGAAACTGTAGAGCCAGGAAAAATGATAAAGGTCATGTAGCTTAATGTACCTTTTAAGTATTAAAATGTAAATACAAACATGATCAACTATGACTTGAATACCATCATATTTCAAATCTGACTTAATAGACTAGGTATTTATTGGAGAGCTGCTACTTGGGAATTGTCTGAGTTCAAGAACACTATAAACATCCATGACCAGGGTTTAAAAACTCAAAATATGAAACCCTAAGCAACGGAAAAAAGAAACATGGTGTGATGAGTCATCTTTCACTCTTTTTACTCTGTCCAGATGAGTATAAATTTAGAGAAAGCCAAAGGATGCCTTCCCACTACAGTCTGTTTCCAGCTGTCTAACACAGTGGTGGATCTGTAGTGGTGGGCAGCCAATATTATTGGTCTGAGAAATAACAAATGAGTATTAGATCTTACAGAACCATTTGAACCCTGTGCTGGAAACTTTTGCCAGACAATATTTGATATTCAAAGACAAATGCACTCATACGGTGCTGTACAGATTCAACAGATCCAAACATGCCACACCACCTAGAAGATTTACAACTCATTCATTATGCAGCAGTCAGGAGATTGTCTTCATCTTCTTTTTGTTGTATTTGCTGTGTTTACATGAATGGCTTACAAGACAATTACTGCATACATCATGCAATAATGTGTGAATAAGTTAAACTGGTTAGCATACTAGAAACTGTGTTTTTGAGATAAGTAGGAAGGGTGAAATGTATGAATATACATGCAAAAACAATAAAAAAGTATCATGAATTGATAATATAAGCCAAATATATTAAGTTTCAATAATGCAGGCTAAAAAGTGTGGCCAAAGTCAGGTCACACATTTCTTAGATGTTTTTACATTTACATTATTAAAATAGCCAGTTGCTCATTTTTATCATCTATTTAGCATGTACAGCGTTCAGCACATACATTACTCAGTATGCACAGCATATTGCAGCCCTCTCAGTTTGTGAAGAAATAAATTAAGGGAAGTTGTTCTCTCCATTGGCAGTAATTTTGAAGAACCCAATTTACCAGCCACAAAGTGTGTGATACTGATTTGAAATGTATAAAGAAGGGACACTGACTTAACTCTCTGCTGCTAGTATCAGGCAATTCTGAGATAATTAAACAAACAGACCTGATTATGTGCAACAACATCCAATCCAACACGTCATGCATTAACTGTAAATGAATGCAAATACATAGGTAATTCAAACATGAAGTACAGTGTAAAGAATGATCCAGCACAGCAATGCATTTTTCAGGTATTTAATAAAAGTAATTTGGGCTACTGCTCTTACATTTACATTTGAGACATTCCTCAATTATTCTGGGTAACAGTAACATGTCTAGACCGTTTTGTTTATCTTAATGTTAACTTTGTACAAAACAAAAAGGCCAACATTATTTTTCTTTGTATAAAAAATATAAGTTAATTTAAATTTAACTCTAATTAAGAAAATAACAATAGTAATAATAGCAATAATAATAATAATCATCAATAATAATAATAATAATAATAATAATAATAATGATAAAGATCATAAGCTAAACATAGTGCAGACAATGGGATATAACTGGTGCTGAAAAGTAGAAGGGACAGTGCAGTGTTATGGACTTAACCATGTTCTCAACCATGTGGGTTTGGAGTGGGGAAAGAGACAGTCAAAAGCTTTCTCTCTCTTTCTCTCTCTCTCTCTCTCACACACACACACGCACACATGCAAACACACCCAGTCAGAAAGTGCATGACTGCCATTCAGTTTAGCACCATCAGAGCATACGTCTTAGTCTGTACAAACTAAGTCCTAGATTGTACACAGGATACACCTATTACCGTATATGCAAAATTATATATAAACTTCAGTTTAGGTGCATGCTAATTGTTGCTCTTGGTTGAAGCTTACTGGAAGCAATTCTGAAAAGTAAGACAGAGCACATTATGGAAACTGATGGCGTACTAACCCACATGCCACCACCAGGGATCTGCAATCAACAAAACATTCATCAAATTGTACATTCACACCATTGGGGACCACAGTACCAGTCATAAAACAAATTATTTTGAGCGGTAATTTCAGTCTTGGAGGGACAATGTCCACTGGAATGACAGTTTCAGACAAAAAAAAAAAAAAGAAACAAAAAACAAAAAAACATTTGTCTTTTGGAAGATCTTGGAAACTCATTTGAAAGAGTTCAAATGTACCCCTTGCATGTGTTTGGAGAATGAGCATAAAGGAGGATGATTTATTTCCTTCGATAGGTCACGGACAAGACGGTAACGTCTGTTACACACCTGCAAAAAGTCAACCGACATTCTTGTGTTGCAATCCCAGAGATAGACGTATGATGCTCTTAAGCTTAACAGGTTTGACATTTTGGGAAAATATGAAGCTGACACTTCGGCTTCGATTTCAGGCTCGGATCTTGAGAGAGCTTTTCTGTTGAGCTGCTGTGTCTGGCATCGACAGCAACATGATAAAATGTTCAGTGTCATTAATGTTTCATACTACGGCTTTGAACCTGCAAGGACACGGAGTAATGCTCTAACACCCGTCTTATCCCAGCCTTCACCCTTTATTTAATTTATACCTCTAGAATTCACCACGCCTTAACCATGTGTTATAAATTAGGGTGCTGTCTGGACATTACATAAGGTAGTCAACATGTAAAAAGTTTATGTCACTGCAGACAAACTAATCTTTAAAAATCTACTGGGATACTTCAACAACTTGTGAAGTATCCTCATTTTACTTGTGTTTTATTCATGGTTGTAGAAATGATTAATGAGAGGAAACAGATTGTTGTATAAAATAATTCATGCTGTGATAATGGCGTGAAAAAATATTATGAGAGTGGAAACTTTAGTTAATAGTATGCAGTCTTGGCTTACTATAACTGATGTAAAATGGATCCTATTTGTGCATCATGCTTTTTTAGTCTTGTGAACGCCGTCCTACAAACATTATGACTGCTCGCCTGGAGTCAGATCCTGTTAATCAGAAGAAAGTTGATGCACTATGCAGCAGGTTCCTAAATGCCAGAGGGGGCCAGGGGCAGTGCTGTGGGGTCCACTTCAGGGAGAAACATTGTGACTCTCTTGTGACTGGGTTCATAAGTGTCGACATTATCTAACTCCTCTTGTCACAGTTCATCCATGTTTTGTAGAATATGCTGTGGGGGATTTCTGCAATCTCCATGTAGAATAGGCTGTATGTCTTTATTCAAGTACTGCAAAGGATTTTTGCTCAAAAGTAATAAAAAAAACATTCTGACGTCCACCTTCTCTATAAGGTTGGTGGTACACCGTACATCTGTTCTACACATTCCTTCTGTCTCTGGGAATACCTTGCTGAAGTAGTACACGAACAATAAAACTTACCACAGAAGGCAAACAGTACCATTTCAAAAAAAGCCTGAACCAACAACAAGATTTCACATATCCTAGCCTGTGAAAGGTTCAGGGTAAGGCCTCTCAAATGCAAGACCGAAAAAGAATCAGCTCAAAAAAGAAAAAAAAATCATAAAATAACATAAAACAGCCAAATAAACAACCAAACCAGCACAAGTCCATTCTACCAAATGAATTCCCAAGCTGAGTGGACACAGGGTGATGGGTTGAAGTCCCTCCCCATCGGCTGTCTGTCAGTCTCTGGGATCGGTGAAACCGTCAGTGTTGACACCTCCGTCACCCAATGAGGTAACTGTGTAAGTTTCAAAGTCAAGTTGCTTTTAGCTGATCCAACTCCTGCTAACACAGGACGTGGGTTCTTCCCCCTACAAAGTTCCATATCCGTGGCAGGATTCAGGTTGTATTCCTTTGGTGGGCCAGAAACCCTTTGGTAGTCAGTTGTCCACCTTGACGGGGCCTGAAACACAAGGCCGGCTGGGTACTACATCCTCCACTTCTCCATGCGCTATCTTCTCCCACTGGTTCAGGTTCTCCCTGAAAACACAAAACACCTCATTAGATTCAGACTCTGCATGTGATGGGTTTGTTAAAGTCCCCCCTCCACTCAAAAATGTGTTTAGCTTGTCTGAGCGTCACTGTGCAGAATGTTTTTATGTGCAGAGTTTGACTCTAGAAGGCTGTTTTCACATTTATTTGCTAAAGGGGGAAAGTTTCTCTGTGCCCAACTTAAATCTGAGTTCAAGATGAGTATGTATGAGCATGATTTGTGACATCACAACAAAACGTTTAGAGCCAACTGTTGTCCAGTGACGTGACAGCTTAAATCCTCCGGTGGTATTGAACATACACTAAGCATGAACTTTACAGTGAAGTGGGAGACATCTTATGTCTATTAGTCAAACCTTTGAAATTGAAAATATTTGCATATTCATAGATTCTGGGTTTTTCCATGAGGGAGTAGAATTTAAAGATTTTTTTTTTTTTTTGGTGGAAAAACCATATTCAACACAAATTATTATTCAAAGCAGTATTTTTATATTTCATAAAATATTTCTGAAGGGGTCTTTAACTTCATGAAGACAAAAACTATTTAGACGAGAATAACAGAATAAAAATGAAATTGCCTAAAATGATTTATTATAATTTAATATTTTAAAATCCAAATTATGACATAATGTGCTATTGTAGCTACAACAGCTGCCACAAGGGTGTGCATCTGATTTCAAAAATGATATGGACATAATGTTATGTGAGTCAGCCATAAATTTAAAAAGGATTGCTGAAATTATGATATCAGAATACTGACATAATCAGAATATCAAATTGTGATTGTGAAGAGAACCATATTAAATGTAAATACATTGCAGTAACCAACCAATACAAAAGCTGCATTAAACAAAACCAAACTGCATTAAACGAATGCATATAATTATATTACACAGGCATTTTATTCACAAGACAAAATCTCCAGAGGGATGCCAAAATGAGCAATGGCAAAATGACACATGTCACCATAGCCAGGGAGCAAGTGTGCAATTCATTAGTCATCCGCGGTAGTGGATCCATCAGTTCTTGTTGTCATGAAGGTAACCACTCCCCCCTGTGCTGTAATCAAGCCTGACATACGAGTGCAAAAAGTGCTGCCCTTTGCTGCCATTCCATTCAATTAGCCAGCTTGATGCAGTTTACACGTCTGTGGCAGATCCCACAACAAGCAGCCGGGCTCCGCAGGGTCTAGGCCTGCTGCCCACCCAGAGCCCGGTGCTGACGTACAGCCGGGGCTTAAATATTACACTGCTCACTTTATTTACATTCCCTGCAGATCAAGGTCACAACATTTTAAAAAGCAGCAAGTTACCCCAGGAGAGGAGGCGAATGTGCAATATGATCCTGTTCAACCACCAAAAACTACACATTTAGATATAATCTTACACACAAAGTCACACCAAACACACTGATGCACTAAGTGAGTGTCATCACTGACATGGGTGACATGCATGACTGCATCGATTCATCACAACTGTAATTTGTCTAATTGATTATGTTATAGAGCTTAGCTAAGTTTTTTTTAATCTAATGTTAGCACATACCTTTGCACATACTACATGTTACCTCTAATCTCATTTGTCTGGCCCATTACTGCTGACGGACAAGGCCAGCACACACATCACTTGTTGCACTTCAAGTTGTGTATTTATCGACCGTGTCAGATGTGACATCAGCGAGACAACATTGTGTGGAGGTCCGAAACTTTTCACACATTTTGTGTTTTTTTTTTAACCGTTTTTCATAAAAATACAAAAAAAGTCTTCACAGGGTGAGGAATGAGACTTGCCCTGATACTCTTGTAAAGTGTAGCTTAGGATACTCACTTGCAAGCTTTCAGAAGAGGACCGGACAGAGGGAAAAGCTGTGATAGTGTTGTGTAACATGGAATCGCCACAGCATTGTAGAATCCCACCTAAAATAAATATTAAACAATAGCAGCAAGTTTATATTTTAAACATTTTAGAGACTGTATGATAAATTAATAACATGCATTAATGAATAATCAGGAACACACAAATGCACACACACACACACATTTCATTGTGGGTAGAGCTATGACAGGAATTATGTGACTTTATGAACTAATAATAAAACTGTAAATTTTCAAACAGGTGAAACTAAACTAACAAGAGTGATTGAGTTGTCAATCAACAGTCTGTACATTCCCACACAGTCCTGACAGGAGGTGTAATTAAGCAAAATATAAGTGAATATAATAATAAGTGAAAACACCTGTGTGGGTGGACTATAGGTAGACTATAGGTATTTTTGTTGTTGTTTCACCCATATTATTAACTTAATAATCATTTTTATATTATCATTATGCATAATAAACACATAAAACACTAATAATAATCAACACTAATAATTACAATTCGTACAATTCGTCTGTTTGTCCTCTAAGTAATCCAAGGCCACAGGAAATTCTTGTTTCTGATTAGTTGGCAGGTATCAGTAAAACTGTTTATAGGGACAAAGGGTCGAACATAATTCTGCTGAACAGTTTTTTCCATCATTCTTTATCACTATTCAAGATTTATCATATCAGCATAAGATAAAGAATGAGGTCAGAATAAAACTATGCTGTAACCTACTGTAATGTGTTACAGCAATTATTTCATTATCGATTAATCTGTTGGTTATTTTCTTAATTAAGTGATTAGTTGTTTGGTCTATAAAATGGTGAAAAATGTCAATCACCATTTCTCAAAGCCCAAGATTCAACCTCAAATGTCTTATTTTGTCTCGATCCAACAATCCACAACACAAAGATATTCAGTTTACTGTCAGAGAAAACTGAAGAAACCAGAAAATGTTCACATTTAAGAAGCTGGAACCAAAGAATTTTAGCATTAAAAAAAAAAGTGATAGTGATCAGTGCTCCATGTCTTACGTCGTCACTATTTCTTACACTACTCCTTCTTCAACATAGTATTCTAGTCATCTTTCTACCTGTGGTTTCTTCTCTTTATTTTCTTCTAATCAAAATTTTTTTGAAGGACCCCTGTTTCCCCTTTTGTGCTTAATCTATACCATCAGAATGTAAAAATTAAAAACTATATAAGGGAGCGTATGTCATGTAGAGAGTAAGCACAGTGAGACACATGAGTAAAAGTGCTGTTCTTACTTGGCCTTGTGGAACTTCATCCTTCTTGTCTCTGTCCATCATGGGGATTGGCTGCATACCAATCTTCTTCATCTCATCTCCCTGTAGTGAAGTGAAACAAGGGAAAAATTAGCAAAATCACGTTTATTTGTGGATAATGTAGCAGCGTTTACACTAGTAATGGAGATCTGACCAGTACACTGGAGGCGTGAGTATCACACTATAACGGTTTAAACTCCAACAGTATCTCACTGTACCTCAGCCCAGAACTCAGCATAGATGTCGTTGGCTGTGAGTCGTGTGATATGCCATTGCTTGGTAACAGAACACAGGTCACATGCTGTCATCATCAGACCAATCACACGGTCCCTGGAGGGGAGCAAAGCCTCGTTATAGCCATGTGGGGAACTCAATGTGCTGTTGGCTTGCACCAGGTCCCTTTTTTTTCTCTGTGTGATGCAATGAGACCTGGTTTTATCCTGACTTGACCTGTACACCAACGTGAGTCGTGACCTGACCTGTGTGAGTGGTTGTTCAAATCCAGCCCGCCCGAGGTCAGCAGCTCCGTCAGCTGCTGGTGGTTGTTGAAGTACAGGGCGAGGTCCGTGGCGATGATGGCCTTCCGGATGATCTCCAGCACCTGCTCGTACTCGCTGGAATTCAGGTTGGAGAAAATATTGTGCCCTTCCAGCTATGAGAAACAAAGAGATCAATAAAAAAGCAAAAGCTCCACTTATGAGGCGTTCAGCTCAGCTAGACTACAACAGGTTGAAAAGCCAGCAGCCATCTCAGGTTCAGCCCCTGCCAGCAGATCCTGGACGTTGTAGAAGAGGACACTCAGACCTAAATTGAACAATCATTTCAGTAGATTAGTATGTGTGAGTGTGGGTGTGAGTGCAAGCATTCGTTTTCCACAAATAATATATTCATTTAGTATTTCAACACTTACAGGAGGACAAATTAAAAATGTACTAATAAATGTAAAGACAACCTTTTCTTCTTATGCAGAAAGAAATATAGAACAATTACTGAATAATGAACATTGAAGAACTAAAATATGAATAATTCAGATTCACCCACTATAAATCTGAGAGCTTTGAGAGGATTATGATATTTTTTTGGCAATATCTGAGGCCATAGTTTTACACTCTTTGGCAACTATGTTTTTAATTGGTCATCTGTCTTTATTGGTGGGCTTTGAATGCGGGCTTCCTGCTTCCCTCTTTCCTCTCTGTTTCAAGTTGGTCTCATTGGCATGGCATCTTTTTTGATGTTGCTATGTTGAATTATTTCATAACTTCTGTAACTCATGGTCCTGCAGTTTGCATAGCAACTGTTTTAATTATATAGCCATGAAAGGACACAAACAGTTTAATTTGCCATCATCTTACCTTTACACTTGTAATTAACATCATTTTGCATTTCTTTAGCCCAACCTGTGCAAGTTTTTCAGTAAGCCAGGGATATGTTGCTTAAGTAATGAAAACATCAAACATTTTTCATTCATAACATCAAGTTTTGTCATAGCACCAAATTTAATACTAAATATTAGCACTTAAGTAATTAAATAAAAAAATAATAATATACATATAAAATAAAAAATGTTGCTCATAATTGCACAGTAGTTGCTGCCTAGAGGAGCTCTACCTGCAGGATGGAGACAGTCTGAGAGAAGTGGTGCTGCTCCATGGTGGATGTGGAGTACAGAGCAGCCAGTGGATGGTCAAACTTCTGCAGGTATGCGTTGCTGTACCCCCGATGGTCCAGATCATGGCACAGGCAGGCTATCAACAGACCTTTCTTCTGTAAACCATAGTGAGTGGACAGGAGAAAGGAAGTCTTGAAATGCACACCTCAAAAACTCTTATTTCCAATTTCATTCATTTTAGTCTAGCAGTGGTAAAACCCAGACCCAACCCAGAGGAGCGAACCTCTAGCTCTGTGAACATCCCAGACGTTTTCTGTAGGATGGCATACATACAGTGTGCCACCGTCACCGCGTGCTTCCAGTTGTGGTAGGGCACACGCCTGTAGTTCTTCCGCACAGACATGGTGAACTGACACAGCTTCTCCAGCTCAAAGCTACATACAATGAGAAAGGATCACACAGATTAACATTTAATCATCCTTTGATGAAGTACTCACATTGACATCGTCATGACACCTTGTGACCTTACCTGGTCTTTCCACAGGAGTTATGAACCATGTAGATAAAGACAGCAGGCCAGATCTCCTCAAAGGGAGTTATGTCAAAGTGGAACCTGGAGGAGAAAGAAAGACGCGGAAGGGGATTCTTAAATTAGCACACCTGGAAAGAGAAGAGACAGATGAGGAGACATCTGACAAACTCTTGCAGAGCCTCCTCATCCAGGTCTGGACTGTGTCATTGTCCCCTTAACAGACACATGGCTGTAGACCAACTACAGTCAGAGTCACAGGTTTAGGTGTTAGCTCCGAATCTGGAGCTAACATGACAGCAAATACACAACAAAGCTATGAAGTGTCCTCAAAGCTCATTAAGAGAACCCTGTGAAGCATTGGAAAAAAGGACACTCACATTTCAATCTCTTTATAAATGGGTGCAGGGAGGTTGAGCTGGGTAAGGGTCTTCCACTCCTCTGATGTGCAGATGCTGTGATAAGACAGCTTTTCCATCGTCACTCTGTAAATGCATTCAGAGTGCCGGATCCTGTGGTACATCTACATGCAGAGATACACACAGGGAAATCACAGAGCAGGAATTCATCTTTAAAATGCCAAGAGAGAAGCTGAACACTCCAGTGTGTGTGCTATAAATATCATGGAAATATCTTGTAGTATCACTATTGGAATTTCCAGTGAGGCAAAAAGTAGAGATGCACCGATACTGATACTGATATCGGTCCAATACTGACTCAAATAGCTGGATCGAGGTATCGGTGACAATGGGCCGATCTGGTGTTGGATACCATTATTTTAATAAATAATAATTCAGTTAAGAATGGTCTCTTCCAAACAGTGAGGCATACAGCTTATTAAGTAAACACTGGTATGAGATCTGTGCTCAGTATTGGCCAATAACCAAAGCCCAGGAACTGGTATCCGGACTGAAAAAGTTGGATCGGTGCACCCTTAGAATAAAGTTCAGAGACAGTTAAGGTAACAGTCCTCTGACATATTTTAGCTGTGTGTCTCTAAAAAGTGTCTCCACATCTGGTTTGTATCCCTGTCCCCCTCCTAGACAGGCAGGAATAAGACAGTCAGGAACAGACGCCAAGCCTCACACCTTCCAACATAAATCACCATAAATCAGGAGTGGGCCTAAGTGAGTTTCCTCGAGACGTGAGGCATAAATTACAGCTAAACATAAATCCTGTCAGTGGACGGATGCAGACAGCTTGTCTTAAAATATTAACATGCCTCATCAATTTTAAAACCAACTTTGTGACGCTGCTCCTGCGTAAGTTTGTCGCACGAGATGAGGGTGAGTCAGGCCCCACAGAGAGGAGAGGCTTTGACAGAGAGACCACACAACACAAGCTTCAAGAGTTAGCATGATTCATGAAATGACTGTGTACTCCATCTAAGGATAACCAAATGATGATGCCAAATGATGAAAAAATTAGCATCTATTCCTATTTTGGGGCAATTCAACCTCTAATTAGAAGCTGTTGACACTATCTTTGTCAAAAAATGACTAGACAAGTGGAGAAATGCGTAGCCTAGTAAGAGCTGAAATAAACCTTGCAGCTATGAGTAGTAATTTAGGATGGTGATGACGCCACTACAACTAAGCCGTACAGCCGTACTACAACAAAGTATTATATAATCTTCAAGTAATGTACCCACACTGGAAAAGATAAAGAGCAGACTTGTGTGGAGAATGATTTGAGAATTTCTGTTAGAGAATACCAGTAATTCAATTTACTCACATTTGCACAGTGTAAGGCCAGAGCACAAAAGACAGCAAACATCTTAAAGTTGTTCTCATCTGTTTTAGTGAAGGCACTTCCGCTTAACTTGTTCACCATCTGCACCACACCTATAACGGTCCCCCTGCTCACGATGGGCATGCACAGGATGTTCCGCGTGGTGTAGCCGGTTTTGAGGTCCACCTCTCTGCAAAGCAAGATAGAAAAATATGAACACAGTGTCCATTTAGAGACTTTGCAATGTGATCCAGACAAGAGCAGCATGTTTATGTCTCAATTCCTGGTGTACACTCGAGTCTGGAGGCCGCTCTAATAAGAGCGACTACAGTGTTTATATCCAAAATAAAGCAAACTGAAGCGGAGCTGTCTAGGACCAGTCACGGGACAACTTCAACAATGTTTATTAGATTTTTAATATGTGATGAGATAAGTGATGATATACGTATTGCAGAGACTGTTGGAGTTTACCTGTTGAACCGTGGGTCTGCATAGGCATCTGGGATATTTAAGACTTCCCCTGTCTGAGCCACTTGGCCGGCTATTCCCTTGTCTATAGAAAACCTGCAGGGAGAGAAGAGAGGAGATGCAACATTGCATTTTTACAAATGTAATCAAATGAATACTGTATAGGACTCCTTATTTCATTTATAAGTGTTTTAATACTAATACATTTTTTAGATGAACTATTGTTTTTTACTCAGACAGAGACACTGATGCATAATTAGCAGCTCAACTGCATTTAATTAATAATTTTTGTCTTCAATTTTTATCACTAGAGGTTTCTGAGCTGTTTAAACTATGGTAAAAAATTCCTTCATGGAGCAGGACACAAAACATTTTTTTGGATATATGGAGACAAAATCAACTGATCTGCCCCTCAGCTAAAATTGTCAGCAACTGAAAATTATGAGCTTTGTGTGTTGTTATTATCAGACTAATTCTACTATCTGCACTGAATGAGGACTTGCAGTTTAGCACACTGTAAGAGAAAACAGGAAATCTTACACACCTAATTTCTTTGGTTTTCCTAAAGACAGGTTTGCCTTCTTTCTCCTCCCCAATATCGAACAGGTCAGAATACAGTTCTTTGTTGTTGTGATCAACCTGGAAGAGTGCGCACCTGTCTGCATTCACCAGGTTTTTTGCATATATCTGCAAAACATCAGGGACAGAGCCTTGTGAGCAACACGGAAAGAACTGAAAAAAACATGAAAGTTATGTCTAGCACCTGCAATTTAAATAGGTCAGATATATTTCTTCGATGGCACAGTCAAATGTAGAAATTTAAAACACACACAGTTTCACTACAAGTCATTCCAGTTCATTTTAGTGTTTGAACTAGATGACTTGAATGACTGAGATGACACCACAGTCACAAGGCAACAAAATACATACAAACAGAGAGGTAGGTATTAGTGAAACAAACAGGAAAATCATGTTTAACACTCATCCAGATCATATTTGTTTTAGATTTGCAAAGTAGAGAAAATATTGCAAGCTAAAAAACATGCTTATTTTGTGTTGAGCCAAGTCTATTTATTTATAAATATATTTATATTTATATGTTTATTTATCTATGATATTATTGATGAATATGTATAATAATCATTATGAAAGATAATATTACCGTTATTATTGCCAACAAGCATGTACAGTATTATAAGGAAATATTAGCAGTGCACCTCAAGTATTGAGAGGGCCAGTGTGTATCAGCATTACTACTCAGTTTAACACACATAATGTTAACACACACTCCCAGGATGTGTAGCCTTGAAGACAATGTGAATGAACACCTACTTGCAGAAATCACACTCACCATAATATGTTCAAGTAGAGAATCTATTGCCACAATGTTATCAAAGTATGTTCTGTGCGAAAAGAAGAAATGGCGCATTGAGATGTTTGACAAATGGAAACTTCTGATGACGTTCACATTCAAGACATGAAAGCTAAATTTCCTAAAATACATTTATTTATTTTACTGTGTGAGAAAAAAAGCCTTGTTTAACCTTTGACCTTACATGAAAAGAGATGAAATACAGACTCACATTAGAGTTCAGGTCGTAATTTCTCTGATGCTGAGACTAAAATACACTAACAATACAGTCTTTACACATTGCAGCATTAAATGAATGGTGCCAACAAACTGACAGTGATTCTTACTTTGACACATCTAGTAGGAAGTCATTGAGCTCAGTCTGTTTGGCGAGGCCTCTGCACACCTACAAACAAAGAAAGGTAGGTCATGACCCAGCCCATAGACGTATAGTATCAAACATTTCCCATAGAACACATACAGCATCCTGCTTGTACTGTAAACAAACCACCTTGCTGTCTACACACTTGGCTGTGGGCCATCTTGATAAGTTTCAGTAACAACAGAGTGTTTTTGCAGCAAGTAGCTAACCCAGGAGTGCGTTGTGCTGCAGTGCTGTACCCCTCACTGAGGCTCAGAGATCCACTGTGGCCAGTGCTGCAGTGGGACACCGCTTCTCTGAGGTGTTATGCTATCTGTTCAAATAAAAACAGCACTGGGGCGTAATGACGTCCTCGGGGAGTTGTTTGTTGAATCTATGGCTTAGTTGATTGGACTGGGCCCAGTGACAACCCAGTTCCTGTACACAGTGGATTTCCCCATTAAAAACACCAGTGCAGAACCAGAACAAACAAAGTCACCCAAGATGATAGTAAGTAGGGCAGGCAGACTTTACCTTGTTCCCACACAGGTCTTAGGTGAAGTGTTATAGTACTAAGTGTCACAATGTGCATATTCAAATTCTAACCAGGTCCCTGTGGAAGTTTGCTCACCTGTACTTGATGAATGGCAACTGATGCCCACGCTAAATTAGCTGTTGCAACCTGGAAAAAGAAAGTGAAGCTTAACTCCCAAGAACTGGGGAAAAAATTAAAAGATCACAATTAACACATGTTATCACACATTTCTCAGACTTAATCTGTTTTTATCACATTTTCTCTTTTGAAGATTTCAACATAATTATCTGCTTGGCACATCAGGCAGTTTCATAATCACAGAAGAGCCAGTTAGCCTACAGATTCAGAGCCACTCTGGGAACACAGTTTCACCCCTTTAACACTGGTGTGTCCGTCTGTTTAGCATTGTGGATTGAAATTCATGCAATGCGAAATTACTATTGCACTATTATATATTTTAAAAATATATTTCATATGATGTGTAATGTGAAAGAGAAACATAATTACCAACCAACTCTGCAGTTTCCCTCAGCTCTTCAGAGCTTTTTAGCGTCTTTCAGCTCATTGTTTTGGTTTTTTATGATCCACAACTTTACTGTTTTGGTTCACTCTCAGAGCTCTCATCAACCTTGTTTTGAGACACAGCTGGCAGCTGGTTTAAAGCTAAAAAGCTCTGACTGTATGCTTCCTGACCAGCACCAAGCAGCAGAACATAGTGGAGCAGCTTATGAGCCAGATATTTCTGGCCTATCTCAGGAAGGTTAGTGAAGACCAAAACTAAAGAGCAAAAAGGGAAGTGAATATTGGACTTACATTTGTCAAGTAGCAAAAAACACAACTTCAAATAATGTTGCTTCATGTCTGCTGGGTGTGTAAATCAGCAACTGTTTGCTATCAAGTTCACCATAACAACTTTATAAGATGAATATATGTCAATTTTGTATTCTTCAGCTTGTTGTGCTGCCCCATGTGGCCAATTTATAATTACAAGTTCAGTACCATGACTGAACTTGCTTGAGCTTCCTCTATGTTAACTAATCTTTTCCTCATTGCATTACTATTTGACTGTATGTATTTTAGCATCTTGTACAATGTCCCAGAAATACAGCGTTATTCACAATCATCTGAACCCCACAAAGCTCTAGAGATCTTAAACAGATCCAGATTAAGGTGAATACCAGGCTAACTGTAGTTCTGTGAGCCTTGCTCCAGCCTTCCACTCTTGGTGTGTTTTGTCTGGGTCAGACTGACCTCCTGGTGGCTGAGGTTGAAGGGCTCCTTGCCCCAGTGCCGATGCAGCTCCAGGATGGCAATGAGGTCCCCGATGGCAGTGAGGATGGGGAGGCACAGGACAGAGTGAACATGGATCCCTGAGTCCTGCCCTGTGCCGTCGGGGAAGCGCTCGTCCTGGAACATACAGGTCAGTGAAGGTCATTATCACCTGAACTGCACTAGAGTTTAACAAAGGAGGTCAATGTAGCTGCTCTCTGATACTGCCACTATAGCCTTATTTTATCTAATATGTGCACTATGTAACAGACACAATAATAAAAAGTGAGCTTTTATGAGAGAAGAGCATCTGATTTTTTTGTCTTTTTTGAGTCTTGGATGTTTCCCACTGATATGTACTAGAATTTCAAAGAACTCCAGAGCTTTTTTCTATTTTTTTTCTGGTCAGAGTGTGTGAAACTGGCCTCTGGTTGGTAAAAGGCCCCCATCATTTATTTTTGCTGTATTATGAGGTAAGCACTCTAATGCACAAGTACAGATCACTCAAAGAACTGTATTTTTCTGCGAGCAACTTGGATGGATTTGATAGTTGAGAACATTGAACAAGGTGGTGATGTTGAATGTAAGCAAGGAATCAATGAAACATTTATAGAGGTCATATTGCCATGCTGTTACTTATATTCTGATAATTAAAAATAATAACAAACAGAATTCATTAAAACAATCTCTCTGTAATGGAAAATCCTAGCTATGCAGGGAAAAATGTGATTTCTATGATGGACAACTCAGTACGGATTGGAAGAAAACAGCCTTACCCCCATGATGTCCTCTACTAGCAGTGTTTTGCGAGTCTTGGCAACATGAGCGGCAATGGTTGTCCCAAATGCAATGGGGCCGGAGGGGATGAGGCTTGGAGGGCCATCCTTGGCCCCCGTTGGAGTGAACACACATAAACTCTATTGAGAAGCATAGACAAGAAAAGAGAAGGAGACATAAAATGAGAAAGAAATGTCAAATACATGCACATAACTATTGTAGTGTAGAAAATGTGTTCAGGAAATGTCTTCTGCACTTACATTGTTGCATTCTCCCAAGAAGTAAAGTGCAAATCCATCAGCTTTAGTTGCTGGAGAAATGAGAGACACGTTGGTCAGAGATGCGCTATGCAAGTGCTAGAAATACAATAACACAGTCCAGTAACAACTGATATTAGCTGTCAGCGTATGTGCGTGTTATGTATATTCTCTCATTTAGATGTGTCCAACACACGCAAAAGTGCAAATGACAGGTACACCTGAGAGGAAAAGTATGGAGACAACATTGCAGTTGCAATCTAATAACAATCTATTAACAATGTCCCACTTAACAACAAGGGCACTTTGACCGAGGGCTTTGACTGCCATCCAGTTCATCTCATTCCCAGTCCTCCTCTCCAGTCCCATTTCAGGCTGATATATAGGTCATGTTATCATACAATGTGACAAAAGAGGGAGACTGGAGAAGCATCAGTGATGTCACTGATGATCAAGAAGTTAATGAGTAGTGAAGTTAGGGTGAACTGTTCCTTTGGTTTGGTTTGGTTTATTGACAACATATCAGACTTTGTCAGGGATATAAACGATAAAGTCCTGGACTTATGTCATCATTGTCCCATCATTGTGTTTTTCTCTTAGTACACCAACCATTTATCTAGATGGAGACAGGCATTTAAAGTCTGACATTAAGACATTTAGAAAAAAGGAATTACATTTTTACAGTCAGTAAAAATTACCAACTGTTTGTATAAAAAAAGAATATTATTTGATCATATGGTCAAATTTTCTAGTTTTTCATATCCTTTATGGGGAATGGGGAGGAGTCCTTTGTCTATTAATTTGCAAAGAGTTCTTACTTTTTATTGGAGCAGCAAATGAGTTGGGATTACAACAGCAAGCTTTTCAGTTAGTGTCTGAAAAGCACACTAAATTTCTTTCAACTGTCTTTTCTATTTACTACAGCAAATCCTACTCCTCCTCTTTAAAACAAATGGTCTCCAAATGGCACTTATAGTATTTGACACCAGTCTAATGGAGAGATGTTCTTACAAACACTACAAACATAATCAAGTTTCTTCTCTAAAAAAACGTCTGCTGTCAGTGTCACTTTCAGCTTGCAGCTTCAGTGTGATGTGAACTGAAGCCGAGAGGATCAATGAACCGGATATTTTCTTCTTTTACCTGTTTTGATGATGTTGCACAACTCATAGAGCAGGAGTTTGTTGTCTCCTCCAGTGTCCAGGCGCTGCTCCATGTAGCTGTTGAGTTCGTACACCACACCCTGCATATTTGTGTCCTGGTACTGCTGGACACAAGACACACAGAAATTGCAACTCCACAGCCTTGCATAAACACTGAGATTGAATTTCAGAATTCAGCAACTGCTACGACAAAGAAATATGTGACAACAACCTGCATCCTGTACTGCACCAATTAAAATGTTACCGCAGCAGTGAGATTTTTTTCTTTTTTTTTTTTTTTTTGAATGAACAGGGATTATCTCCCTGCCATTCACAAAGACTGAGCCATTCATCACAACATTACCCTCCACCCCACCCTTACACTCCCCTTCACTGCTGCATTCTAGCCCAGGGATCCCCCTGCAGTCCCAAGAGGAGGCCACCGGAGCCCCACAGCTCTGATTAGAGCCCTGGCAAGCTTAGCTGCTCAGCTTCAGCTTAAAAGTGTGGTTATGTAAGAGGCAGACCTCCTGCCTTGTACGGGGCCAGAGAGCTGTCTATTTCTGCGCCTGCAGAAATGGTGAGGACAGGACGGCAGGGAGAGTGGTGTACTAGGAAGTCTCCCCCACGGGACGCCTTCTATCCTCCCACATCCTGTTTGCACAGACGTATGGATGACGCACTGAGGGGTCGAGTGGCCCTCTTTTTTTTTTTTTCTGTGTATATATGTGTGTAAGTCCCTTCTACCCAGCTCCAGGGCCCTGCTGTGGGCACTGACACCCTGCTTCCTGGGGGCATAATGGTGTCAAGATGACAAAGGTGTGAACATATGTCATATATCTTTCCAGAAACTATTCTGCCAACTTTCTCACATACAACAATGCGGCAAAACATTCATGTTGTTTCTCATTGACTAACACTGCGACTGTTTGACTTGACTCATAGTCAACTTTTTCTGAACAACTCCAGTGTTAACGTCACAAGCATCTTACCAAAAAGTGAACAGGTTTGAGTTTGTAAAGTAATTTTATATTTTTCAAGGCAAAAAGAGTCAAGTCACATTGCTGCTTTTCTCAAGAACGTAAGCACGAAGACAAACAAAAGTGTTGTCAAAGTCTGTCATTAATCTGCTTCTTAATCAAGTACACCAGGACCTTTTTGCAGTTGTTGAAGGAGAGTATTGTGTTCAGTGCTGTCCCTGAATTAGTTCAGCCATAGTGTCCATTCCTTCCTTGGGTATGAACTCAATTAGTCACTATGGTTAGCTTTGGGCAAGGCAATAATAAAGTATTAACAATGTGATAATCTGTAAAGTGTAGCTTCATGTTCCTTGTCACCTAAATATGTCATAAAACAAAAACCTACCCTGCTGACGTCTTTAGCTGATGTGTCATCTGTGGAGAGAGAAAAAAAAATCACAATGTTAAACAACAGCTTGAAAAACAGTTGGAATATATTTTAGGATCTGACATTCTCAACAGGTGGATGAGACATGAAGAATCAGGTTGTGTATGAACTTGAGCTTTTGCTGTGCCACATCCTTTCAGCTTGCTGTGATGGTGCCATGCCATTGGTCCGACAGCCCCATTATTCTGAAACCCCAATAGTCCGAAAAATGTCCCATTGGACTGAAAGCCCATTAGTCCGACAGCCTGTTATCCCAAAAAACAAAAGCCCACTGCTCCTAAGGCCTGTTGCTCCGAACACTCTCCCTGGAGTTTTCTGCCTTTAATATATTAGTGTATTTTGATGTGCAAATGATCATTTTAACCAAAACCATGATCTTTCCCGAATGTTAACCAAGTGTTTTTTGTGCATAAACCAAAGTAGACCTTAACCACAGTGTTGTCACACCATAAAACATAATTACTTTTTAACAAGCTTGTCGAAGTACACTAAGATACTAAAGGGAAAAAGATGACAGAGGTAGCCTAATCAGAACACCTAACCATAAATAATGGCAGTGCGTCATCGGCTATCAGACACTGATAACGTTTATTGCCTTACAAAACAGATTTTTTATGTATTACTGAGGTCTTCTGCTAAAAAGAACAAGGACTCTGATTTACTGACATCACGGTATAAAAATTGTGTGGATGTGCTGACTGGCGTTTCAGAATGACAGAGTAATGTTACACATCTTACATTAGTTTATTTAACTTAGTTCACAGAAGAGCTGTTAAAATTAAATATCAGCTGAAATGAAAAGTCTTTCTTTTGGAGTCATACAAAGTCGTAAGTTATGATTTAGGAGTACCATCTGTGTAACGGGGAACTCAGATCTCTTAAAATTGAGCAACATGTGAATGAAGTCTGGAAAGTTGTATGGCCGGCAGTCACTGAACTCAAACAACACCATTGTGTGTATTTTCAGAGCAATGGGCATTTGTTTTGGGGATAATGGGCTGTCAGACCAAAGGGCTTTCAGTCCAATGGGACATTTTTCAGACTATTTGGGTTTCGGAATAATCGGCTATTGGACCAATGGGCAGTTCCCACTAAGTTGATAGCTTAAAGTGAGACTCTAATTTGAAATACAAAATAAAACCTTCTTCCTTTTATAAATTAAATGTTTGATTCATAAGCAATAACCCTTGCTGCTACAGCTGCTACTGGTGTGACCAGTTGCTTATGTTGGCTAATATTAGCTCATGTTAGCTAATGTTGGTATTGGTTAGTGAATATGACTTGATATTTGTTTGCGTTAATAAACTAGTGTAGCAGAAATTAAACATAAAAAGCAGTGTTTCACTGCCCTTACTGGTTGAAAGTTACACATTTGTTGGTCAGATGTGGTCAGATGCTCGCTCTGTTGGACCTGTAACCACACCCAACAGTGATGTCACAGTGTACAGACAACACCCTAGAGTACATGTCAACATCAATGCAGCAAGATGAGAAGTTAAACAACAGGAGGTCAGCAAAAATGACGGTGTTCAGTTACTCTTTAATCGATGGATATTAAATCTGTGTTACTATGCAATTATTCATTGTCATTGCTGAAAACATGCACAACCAACTTTCTCTGCATTAAAAGCTGAAAAGCAACAAGACTGAGCAACACAGATATCTGGTCTGGCTGTTTGAAGGCTGGGTGGATACTCTGCAGTGGGTTTGTGCACCGATGGTTTACAAAGGCACATCCCCACAAGCAACCAGTAAGCAAAACCATATGTTCCCCTCACAACAGTAGTCAGGTGAATGTTAAGTGAGCAAATGCAAAAAATATGCAGCATTCAAAGCATCAACACACGTTAAATATAAATTATAGATGAGTATTTCGTCTACATTTGATGCAGGACACATTTGGTTAAATTATGATCCTTTTAAAACAGAATTAAGAGAGGTATTAATTTAACTTGACAAGTGCAAAATTTTGTGGCCTTGAGTGCAAATTCCTGGTGTGATTTCAGGCTGTTGGAGAGACAGTAGACATATGACTATTGTCTTTGGACGTGGACACTGAAGTATGTGATAATAATGAAAGCCTCAGCCAATCATAACAGTTTCTGGACTTATACTCTGGGAGAGGGTCTGGGAGTGCTACTTGGGATGAAAATAAAACCATTCACACAGCTCAAGCAGTCTTCATTACACACGGGTCAACAGCACACGAGAACAGTAACTGCTCAGATCTCTTTGATAACTTTTCATGTGATCAAACCATGCAAAAAGCTGGGTAGATTTTAGAAACATCCACTGAAGTGCTGACTCGAGCTGGTCCTCTTGTGAAACAAACCTCTTTGTACATGTGAAGAAAGAAATTACAGCCAGCTACGTTGTTTGTTGTTTTAAACATGCCTCCAGTATGCTATGAGTTTCCTAACTTAGCCATGAGAGCTATTTTAGAGTGAACCCCTGGCCGTGCGTGACGTCAATCAGAGGACAGAGAGCTGCACTTGAAAGACTCCAAACCCTTTGAAAGAAGAAAAATTTTTCAGGCAGAATCTTTTTTTATAATGACTTGTTGAAGCCAGGATTCTTCAGACATGAACAAATTATACAAATATTACATGTATTTGTAATATACAACCAAAAAGCAGCTTAATAACAACTATATTAATGAAAACACAGTGTTATACTCCTCTTGATTACTATTGATTCTTCTTATTCTACTTGATTCTATACATGATGAAAGGAGATACTGTGTTTAATGAAGGTGAATGACACTTACATTACAGTTGCTGCATTTAATTCATGTCTTTCATTTGCGTATCTTTGTGGTATCTATGTAATGTGTATACAGTATGATGTAAATGGTGTGTACATGGTGTAGTCTGTACAGTACATATTATGTTGTATGGTATGCCAAACTCTGTGCAAGACCCTTGAGATAAAGGATTGTATAAATAAACCCAATTTGACTATACAGACTCTGTAAAAACATACCAGAAAATGTAATGCTCACTCCTTATTTGGATGATTGTTATTCACTTGGGATTTTTTAATTTACAGTGTATGTACAGTTGTACACTGCCTGTGGTGTACGTGGTGTTTGATAGCATGAGCAACATGTTCAGATGCCTGGGTAACTGTGAGCTATGAACGGCATTAGAAGATTTTTCCTCCATGACCTGAACTCTCAGCTCTCAGGCCCCCTCCTCACCTACTTGGCTGTGGCAGAGACAGGCACAGGAGCGCTCAGTGGGGGGGGGGGGGGGGGGTTGTTGGGGGGGGGGCAAGATAGGTCAGGACTGACAGTTCAACACCAAATGCTAGCAGACACATACACAAACACTGGCACTCAAGTCGACAACTGATGCGGCTGCAAAAATACAACATGTTGCCCATGATGAATGATATTAAATGTTAGATTTTGGGTCTTTTCTAAGTGACTTCTTGGGTTGCAGAGGAGACATGACATGATGTTGGCCTCCATTTAAGGGTGTGGAGGTTTTCACCACCCCGCCTGTTATTATAAGCCGCCACATTGCGGTGGCTAGTTCTCACCGACACATCGTTGCCACTTATCATTAGTGTGAGGTGTTGCAGTGGCAACGACTCCACAACACTGATATGTAAGAACACGACTGGGCAACAAGTCATATCGGTAAAATAGTATTGTGGTGAGGATATGATCATATTAAGTTACCATGTTACAAAATTCTGTTCTAAAAAAAAGTTTAATTTAAAAGTAACAAAATAAGTAAGTTATTGTTTTTCACATAAAATAGTTTGATGGAATTCATTGCATTGAACATCAATTTGATAATTTTATGTGATTTTGCATATATCTGCCATATGATCATATATCTGTAACATATTGCTCATTCCTACACAAGCCTTTCCACTCCCATAAATATGGAAAAGTGTGTGTGTGTGGGTCCCCAAAATATGCTCAAAGTCCCTCATGTAGGAAATGGTCACGGGGCAGTGTTTGTGGCGTGGTCCAATTACAGTCTGGCAAACCATCTCTGCCGGCAGCTCATGTGCAGCAGTCCCAGAGGAACCACAGGGTGAGCTGCTGACATGAAACTGGGAAGGTACAAGCCAATTAGGACTGTCCCTGCTCAGCGCTGTGTCCACAAAGTGAAAATCTGTGAGGGGCCAGAAAGTAACATGAAGCTGTTGTACTTGCAGGCTAAACCATAGAAGGTGAAATGCAGAAAATTCCTGTCCAGAGATATGGAAGCAAGTGCCCTTTAAGTCGGTTGTGCTAAACAAACGGCCTTGGACCAGTTCTAAAAACGTCTTTAGAGTAAGCATGCAGGACCATGCATGTATTCAGCAGGTACAGATTCAGCATGGCTCTCATTTCCCTGGTTTACCAGAAAATAGCCTGAATATATGTTTGGCTATGTTCTTGTTTCTTGTTGAAGAAAAATATGTGAGAAAATGTGTAGACCTTTTATACAGACAGCACCCATAACATAAAATAACTTCCAAAATATAGATAGCTTTTTTTCCTATCCCGTTTTGCAACAATAACATCTTTGTTTCATCAGATTAGTGTCAAGGGATTAATCCTGATGGTAGAGCTATCCTTTGGGGCCGAGAGGGAAGGAACAGTATCAGTCAAAAGTTTGGACACACTTTCTCATCCAAGTGAATGGGAAGGAGGTATGTTCAATCTTTTGACTGGTACTGTATGTGTACAGGCGTGTGCATGTATGTCTGTGTGTTTTTATCACCATACGATGTGGTCAGCCATCAGCAAGGCGTCAGAGACCAGTAGTCTGTTCTAATGCCATCCCATATTTTCAGGGACCTGCTGTGCTTTTAGTAAACATAGGAGGAGAGGGCCGACATGTTCTTCGAAAATATACGGCCGGCTCACTCAACACTCAAAACTAAACACAACTGTCGAGCAACTCCTGAACTCAGCAGAGGCTGAGCAGACGTCCTCTAGTAACTTTCATCACTTCATTCAGTCTTTTCCTGAACCTGAACAACCTCAATAAAAGTGTTTTTTTCAGTTGTGCAGCACTGGGATGTACAACTTTTTATCTGGTAACAGGATCAGATGTATGCTATTCTGACTTCTAAACCAATGCTTAGTGGGCAAGACTTTTTTAAAGTTTTTATTTATGAGGTTAACATGTACAGTAATGTACACCCTGATTCAGTTTATTGCCTACAGTCCTGCATAAAATTTTGAATACAACACTTTTTACATATACTGTTTATACAATGAGAGGGCTATATGGTTATTGCAGTTAATCATATACTGTATTATAATTTTATGTTCTTGAGATGAATACACAAGAACAAGAATTTGAATATGAATTATGACACATTGCACTGTGACATGCAAGATAGAGGAGTACACATCTCTGGCTGGAAAGACACAACTCTCACAAACCATCTTTGGAAAAACAGAACAAACAGCAAAGTTAAAATGAACGTATCAGCATAACATTCGACAGGATAATCCCTCTCCTGAGTCAGGATGTAAAATTTTCCTTTAGTTCTGAGACTGCAACAACAGTGGGATAGTAAAAGCCTTTCCACACCAGTAACACACATCCAGATTATTTAAGCATTTTAATTTCATTTTGATTAATGACCACTTTTGTGCCAGGGCAGGACATTTGTATCACAGAAAAAAACCCCACAGGAGCCATATTAGTTGTTGTAGATGTCTGTATGCTGATAGAAGAGTTGAACTGATAAAATAATCACATACTCATCAGATTCAGCAACAAGGAATGTTGCCTGTGTGTAAAACATTAACAGTTGAGAGATGCAGTCAGCTGCTAATTCAGCATCTCGAAGACAGAACGATGCTTTCAACTGATGCAAGAAAAATGTATTTAGTAGTATTTATCAAATTTCAGCTATGTTATGGTCAGTGAAAAGATTAGATAGAAATGTCCACTGCAGCTGCCGGGGCTGTTGTTCAGGTTTGGTTTTGTGTTTAATACACTGCTTCCTGAGGTGTGGAGTATTATCAACAACGTCTAGACTTAATTTCTTTGATTGAAATCACTCCTCAATGTTTGCTCTGGAGCAGATGTGAAAAGTATGCATGAGAAAAAAAATTGTTTCTATCTAATCTTTTGCATACTCACACTGCAATTTCTGCATGGCAGTGGTGTGATATGGTTGTAAGAAAGAAAACAAGATCTGGCAAAAATTATATTTGATAAATGTATAAAGTGATGAATTGATTTTATAAATACTGCACAGAAAAAGTGACGACAGCTTTAAATGTTTTAAGGTATCAAAGTGCAAAAAACTGAAAAACTGACATTGGGACAACTTAATGATTAAAAATCTAGATTAAATAATACAGCTAAATAATTTGGATCATTTCTGCCATAATCATGCAATACACAATAGCTTGTAATATGTATACATGTAAGCACAAAAGTATCTGGTGAATTGTTTGATTTGACACAGTGAAAAATGATTGAAGAAGCATCCAGAAGATATCCACAGCCCGACTGAGGCCTTTCATAGAGGAAAAATCCCTCAGTCAGCTGGGTCTAATATGCACGATACTTGATGGGCGCTTTATTGATCTGCCGCCACAGATACACAGTCTCCCACAGGACGGTCAGCTAGCAGTGACTCAGCGGTCAATATGTGCCGACCTAGTGGTCGTCCTGCATCGACCTGCCCCATGGAGGACGTGCAGCTGCCACAAGCAGCAGTCTTCTTCTTCTCTGCCATGTTTCCTGTTCACCTACACATCAGTCCTCCATTTTCTTTTTTACTGGTTATTTTTTACTGTATGCATATCTCTCTTTGAACAGAGATCCAGATCTCAGTGGGACTTCCTGTTTTAAAAAGGGATCAACTAATTATAAGGCAGTCATTGCGAAATTTAGGATAGTTATCAACAACTTTAGCATTTGGAAGACACTATAGGCTGAGCAAAGACTTCTACTTTTCAAAAACAAAACCTTGTTGTTTGGCGGATAATTTTAGCTGCATCTCAGACCACAGTTTTTTTTTTGAAGTTGCACTCACTTAGCCTCGCGAGGGGGGCTGCTCCCCCCTGATAGAAAGCCCTGCAGGTGAGACAGCTCTCTTATCACAGTGTTAGGGTATGAGGTTCTGCTACACAAGCACATCTTTGTCTGCTTGTGACTGCCGTCCAAACACAGCTGAGAAACAGAATCAGCTGCTTAACAGAGAGAGACCCAACTCTTACCCTCTGGAGTCCAGGCCAGAAAGGCCAGAGACTTACTTCCTCAAAGCGCTCCTTTACTAATCAGACATGCAGTCCGACTTGTCAGGGACATTCAACTTTGTGAATAATGCTCTCATTATGAATAATGTCAAATTTTTTTATCTAACTATCAGATTATTCTTCCTTGTGCACAGATTCACGCAATATGGAAACAATGTGTAAAAAAGCGAGACCTTTCACAAAAGAAACATAAAACCTGTTGAAATAATATATAATAATATACACTGACACATTTCAGACTTTATCCAGATTTAATCCACAACTGTTTGTAGGAGCAGAATTTTAAGATCAAACAAGTCTAACAAACAGATGCTCTTACATATACACTCTGTGTGTGTGTGTGTGTGCACTGCGGGAGGCTCAGACGAGTGACGAGGGGCCTATCCCATGACAGCGTGTGGTGAGAAGTAAACACTGCCGGTGGGACAGTGGTCAGAGAGAGGTGTGATGATCAAATGATATCGGCGGGGATTCTGAGAAAACGTGTTCTGCTCACTGTGTTCAGTAACAGGGTGCTACGAGGCTGATCTGCTCTGTATCACACTGTTAGGACAGACCAACATCTGCCTTGCAAGCTGAGGCCTCATTTTGATCCGACTGTATGAAGCAACAAAGTCAGAAAGAACAAGAAAAAAACAAGAAATCAGAAAATCTCTAATGTAGTATAACAAGTGTGCAAATGTGAATGTTTTTTTTCAGGAGTTACAGGCTGTAACACAACTTTTGCACAAACACACATTCACACACACTGGTGTGTACGCGTACTGATTTATGTAATCCAATGTTGTCCATCACATGATAAGTGAGAACGGGACTGGCTACAGGGACTGCTTCCAGGAAGCAGCGGTTATCTCAGTGACGATCACATGATGACAGGTCCTGCTGCTGCTGCTGCACTTAAAAAGAATATAAGATCAATTTGATCTCTAAAAACTGTCACTGGAATATAACAGACATAGAAATAGATATTTGGAATTAAACAGTGACTTTTATCATTCGAAACATGTCCAGGAACTTCTTTAAAACAAAGGGAGAAATGTGTCCCATGTGTCATCAAGTTACACTGATTCCAGCCATCATTTCAACACAGTGACCATTCAGCCTGTGTGATGAACAAGAAATTAGTCACTACTTGTCATTTGAGTGGATACAGCCACTGAGAGGGAGATGCAGAGAGGCTTCAGAGTGGTGCCTAAGTGTCTGTTCACAATGGTCTAACAGAGGAAGTGGACTTAGAGTGATATTGCTGATGTGATGTAAAGATCAACCCGGGAAGAGACATGCAGCATAATGAGAGAGCTGTCAGGCTGATTACTGATGTTTTCATTCCGAGTCTGGTTGCCTGTCGCACAGCTCGAGAGCCCAACTGAACCCACCTAGCTTGTAGCTGAATGTTGTTCAATACAATAACTGGATTTTACAAAGCATTCAAACAACTTGGTTAAAACCAGCTCAGAAAGCCAAGAAAGAATTTAATAATATGGCTCGGACGCTGTTATTTTCTATATACGTATATAAACATATATAAAGACTCAACACCAACACCAACCAAAAGACAAAAAACAACAGTGTGTTGGTTTGCCTCTCAGTACTTTCTGACTTTCCCAGCCTGTTTGTGGCACTCAGTCCCAAACCTCTCATAAAAAACGCAGTTCTTTAAAAATGAGTCACAAATATAAACTTTCATTTAAAAAAAAAAAAAGGCTAAACAATTTCCTCAAACAGCTGGGCACTGTGGCTTTTAGAAAACATAACTAAAACACAATTAAATAGAGTACATAGGGACTGTTTTCAGTTGCAGATTTGGTGTACTACAAGTACTGTATCAAAATAACTCAAAATAAACTACAATGCCAATCGCAACGAAGGAACACATCAGTGAGCCACAGCAAATGCTGTGGCTCACTGATGTGTTTTTAGGATTTTTGGGACAACAATGGGGCTCTATGGTAAATAGGCTGCATTTATATAGCGCTCTCTAGTCTTCCGACCACTCAAAGCACTTCACACTACATGCCAACATCCACCCATTCACACACACATTCATACACTGATGGCAGAGGCTGCCATGCAAGGTGCCAACTAGCTCATCAGGAGTTTTAATACTCATTCACACACACATTTACACACTGATGGCACAGCCTTCGGAAGCAATTTGGGGTTCAGTATCTTACCCAAGGACACTTCAGTATGCGGACTGGAGGAGCCGGGGATCAAATCACCAATATTTTATTAAGATCAATTCATAGTTGGATTTAGTCTTTTCACAAGATTTGTCGACAATACAAAAAACAGAACAGAAATAATTAAGCTACATTGTAACCACAGTGTCTGAAGAGACTTATAACCAATTGTTTCTAATGTGTTTTCACAAATAATTTTCAGGTTAAAATTGTTCATGTTTAAAGTCAAATTAGATTACAGAGAGCAGTGAAACTAAATCTAAAAAAAAACAATAATATATTACCTTGTTCTACATATTAGGATTAATATCAGCCATTGACTGATAAGGATTTTTGGAGTAGAGAGCAGAAGTCTAGACTGCATATCTTCATATGACCTACATTTATCAGTAAGTGACGGTACTCACTGAGAACTAAAGGTATGCAGGTGGGCAAATTCTGCAAATGCTGTTTACAACTATATACAATTGGTGAAGCTGTATATTTCAAAAGGGGAAAAGCTACAATGTCACTGATTTTCTCCCTTTCACAACACAAAAAAAACATAAAACTGTGATTTATTTCTATATCAGTGATGCCAGCATACAGTATATATGGTCCTCCACTGTATTTTCTCATCCAACAAATTGATGTGGGTAACCATTTTACCAGGAGCTTTACACCTAAGGGATCAGTAATCTAGTTTGCATTACTGTTGACCACTTTCCAAAGCATATCATAGCACTTTAGATTTTTCTACCTTTCAGGCAGTCAGGAGTTGCTGTGCATTTCTTGACAAAATGAGAGTCAACTTTGAAATTTGAAACTTGCTTGAAACGTGTAATCTATCCTAATGAACACCATGTCTGCTTTAGTTTTTGTCAAACTTATCACTGTGCAGTAACGTGGTGCAGATTTCTTTTTGTTTTTACTGTGCAAGAATAACTTTAACTTTGTTCACTGTGATGGGCTACCTTACTCAAGCCAGTTTCAAGTGCCTGTGAGTAGATTTTTCTGTGTTTAGTGAAATAGATGAAAATTTGTGAAATGGAGAAAAAAAGACAATTTAAAAATCTTAAATGTCATGTTAAGTATATGCTAGGGTTAGGCTTAATAAATGAGCTAAAACATACAAAAACAAATGGTTTCTATGGTTCTTCAAACTATTGAGTCTTGGGGGAAATGTGGGAAAAGTTTAGTGATCAACTGAGAGAACTACACCTTTGCTCTAAGGGAATTTAGTTTCATGACTCATGTGATAAATGATGAAAAACACAGAAGAGCCTCAAACCTTCCTCCTTTCTGTGGAGCTCTGGGTTCGCTCTGTGATGAGTGAAACAGCGTTCTGCTCTGCTCAAGATTCATCTACTCTGATCTAAACTAAATGAGTCAAGTTATTCCTACTTGGCGCCGGCAAGTTTGATTAACATGAGGGCCTCTATTTGGTACCTGTCAACCTTAACACACACACACACACACATACACACACACACACACACACACTTACATACTGTATACAGGAAACTGTTTCAAACTGAAACTCGAGAAATCGACGTCTCTGCGTGGCAGCACTGAACACTACTGTCTGTAGACCTCATGTAGAAAGCAGCTCCAAAATGTGACAAAACCATCCTCCGCCAGTTTCCCCCTTCACTTCAACACACCCACACCCTGAGGCAGCACAACCCCCCCCACCACCACCACCACCACCACCTTCCCCACCCTCCCCTGGGCCCCCTTCAGCCGGCTGCATGTCTCTGGAGGTCGCCTCTGACGTCAGCAGCTCGACTGGGCAGAGTGCCAGCCCTGTAGGCCCTTGATGGATGCGGTTGGTCTGAGAAACAGTCCGCTGTGTGTGGGGCGCACGGCACAGACTCAACCCGGCCTGCTCAAACACATCTAATGACCTGTAAACACCCGACAGGTCCGTTCCTTCTCCCTTTCTCCTGTCTATCACACACGCTGAGGATTAAAGGAGACACATGTGAAGTTGAGTGATTTGTACTGCAAATGGCCGGGATAATAAATAGAACCCGCAGAGGCACACTCAAGCTCTGGTGATCCCATGGTGTTTAAGAGGAAGGTTTTTAGTTTTTCAGTGCAATAAAAGCAAACGACTGACGTGGCTGCAGATATTCAAGGCAGCCTGTATTTGTGGTTGACTCGTCAGGAATTTATTTGGGATTATGTGAGCTAAAAAGTACAAACACTGAACCAAAGCAAAATATTACAGAAATTACAACTCTGCGTCAATATACCGAAATCCGCTGATCCAATCATTATGTTGGAGCGATCCAGAGAGCTGCAGCATGTGTGTGTGTTTCAATGTTTGTCCCTGTGTGTTTGGGAGTGGGTGTACCTGCAGGCCTGCTGCTGGTCTTCCTCTTCAGCCATCTGTCCAACGTCTCTGCACTCACACTCTCCAACACGAAGTCGTCCAGCATCTGCGGGTGCAGCGAGAGGTAGGCCTTCACTTTCTCATCTGTCAAGCCTGAGGAGCACAGAAACAAAACATCTTTTACTTCACTTACTACGCAACTTTATTCATAAATAAATAACGCTGGGAGATGGTTGCCAAAATCAAGGAAGTATTAAAAAAAAGTTTACAGGAGAGCAACATGAGGTATAAGAGGATGGAAGTAACATCTCACTCAGGGTGACAGCATGTGTAAATGCACAGGCAACAAACAGCCGAAGGTCATCTTTACAGTGAGGCGAACGCGGCGGCAGCAGTGCCTAGGATCCAGCTAAAGCTCTCAGATAGCCAGGCTAGCTCACTTATGTTTACTGTAAAGCTGTGTCTCCAGGGATAGGAGCCCCCAACAGAGGCAGCAGGATAAAGGAGGACTCGATTGTGCTTAATAGGCAATTAGGTTCTTGAGAGCTTGCTAAGTGCTGCTGTTTACTGTCTTTGTTGTCAGGGAAAAAAGCAATTTGCCAGACCATCGTTGAGGGAAAGTTGTTTTTAATACACCCGCTGGCGTCTGCACGGTTCAACTGAGAGGCCTTCATGATGCACTGGGAAACCATCATGTTTAGGTCATTCACGCAAATGGAGTGTTTGTCTAAAACAAAGACGTGTAACTGTCTAAATTCAGCCACAGGACGTCATCTCATCATGAGACCGTGAACTTAACGCTGACATGAAATGCAACCGAAGGCAAATCATTCGTGGACAAGCAAAAATAATCCGATGGCAGTGCTGAATTTACATTTTATGGTATAGTACACAGTAATAGTATCTGTTATCTGATAATACGAGAGAGAAAACCCCGATCGTTTTTATACTGCTTTCTCACGAAATGTCTGGTTATCAGCAGCATCTGTGTAGACTCCCTTCAAGTGTGAATCACAGGAGGACATGCAGCTGGAAGGCATGTGTTCTGCTGTCAGACACACACACACCAACACACACACACACACACGGCATGAAAATATTACTAAGTGGAGTCTGAAATCCTGTATATCGGGGTAATGAATGGCTACAGACACTTGTGGGCAATAAAGCAGTATGCTAAGGATGGCACCAAACAACAACAACCAAAAAAAAAACAAAAAAATAAAACTAGATGCAGGAGATAGAAGCAGCAATTTCCACTTCAGCTCAGGTAACCTGTTATATGTCTTTAAAAAGTGTTTAAAAGTTGCATTTGAGGAATAACTTCCGCCCTTTCAATGTGAATTTATTTTTTATAATCAAAGTGCTCCTGACTCTGGTAAAGATCCGGAGCAGCTACCTACGACCTTTGATCTATTCCCCCAAAACAAATCATTTGATCTGCAGTTACAATGGATCATCTGCTCAGCGTGTGTGTGTGGGTCGAGCAGGCTTGTGGTTGCAGGCAAATAAGGCAAACAGAGGTGGGGGTAAGTTTGGAGGGTGGAGGACGCTGCGGTCTGACGCTGTCCAGACACGAGACACAGCTCTTCAGGAGCGGAACGCCTCACGAGACTCCTGGCCAGCTCTGACGCACATCGGCAGAATACGGCTTAATAAATCAGAGAAAGTTAAGGGGGGTGAAGTGAGCTGCAGGGGACAGAAAGACACACAGAGAGGAGTAAAATGGGAGCGCTGCAAAAGGCCCTTACGACTTTGTCCTATTTGAAACACAAAGAAGGCACTGTCATTAGTGACACTACAAAAAAATAAAAAAACAAGGACGCTGTATGAATTTATGAATACGAGTTTTGTTTCTACAAGCTCTGAAAATTATTTAGCTATCATATGTGTGCACATGAACAAAAATAGTCAAATGTCCTATTTCCTTGGGGCAAAAGCAAACAACAGTGATAAAAAAAAAATTGCAGTGGGCATATAATGGTTGATAAAACAGTAATCTGTTAGAGCTGCATACAGAGTATTTGTATGTGCTTAAAATCACTGACCTATACTTGCAAACACTGCGGAAACAATAATTTGTGAGGCGTTGCTGGTGAGGCAAGGACCCCTAGAAAAGCTGCTGTTTATTTCTGACCCCTAATTTAACCTTTCACCTTTTTCTATTTTGACTGATAGACTTTTGAAAAGTACAAGAGCACAACATCTATGTCAGCTTTTTAGAAGAGGGCTAATAATGTCTTAAAGGAGAAGTCCAGCAAAATTCTATATTTTCTTTTATTGTCTACAAATCCCCAAAAAAGACCAACAATGTGTTAGTCAGTCTCTCAATACGTCCCTAGTTCCCCAGATTGTCTGAGGCTCTCAGACCCAAATCCATTTGTTCCAACTGAAGTCGTAAATCTTTAAAAACGGGTGACAAATATATGCTGTCATTTCCCACAACAGCTGGGCACTGTAGTTTTTAGCAAATGTTACCCAAACAGGAAGAAATTGTGTTTTTGCAGGGGATCATTTTCAACCACGGAATTGGTGAGCTAGTGACTATTTACAGTATTTTTTGAACAACAAAGGAGCTCTGTGGCACAGAGGAATAATCCATATCAGGCTTTGGCTACACAGACAATACTTGTCAGTAGGATCATTGTTGGTTTTGGTCTTTTTATGGGATTGTTGACAATAAGAAAAATTTAGAATATCACCTGATATTTGGAGTGATATCAAAATTATGCCAGACATGTCACAACGACATGATGATGCACCGAATGCTTGAAGAGATAATAATATATTAATACGGTGCATTAAAGGAAGACAGTTTATATTATCAGGAAGCCTTCAAGAGTCAACTTCCTCTAGAATAAATGTACGAGAACATGTTAAATCAGTTTTATAATTTAAACATTTTGCGCAGATAGTTTAAAACAGTTCAGTAATGAATCAGTACAGATACTAAAAAAGCATCACAGTCCAGGTAAAACTCCACTGTTGGCAAATAGACACATTGTTGTAATGTAGTTAAGGGAAAAATGTTTTTATCTGTATCAGTTTAAATGCTTGTAGAATCTGTGGTTAACGGAAAAAAAAATCAAAAACATATATATCGTTAATCTCTATTAAAAAGCTCTGGAAAAAGAAGCAAGAAGAATGACTGGTTTGACTGAATAGCCACTATTGCAGCATGATGGTGATTGATGGCACTTTTTTCTGCTACTTTCTGCCGACCTTACAGACTTCTGAAGTCTTTAGAGCCACAGCTCAACCTAATGTGACCGCAGTGACACTCAGAGCTGTGGGATATGCGTCAGTGTCCTGGGCCTACGACTACGGCGGCTAATCAAAGGTGCAGCCAGATCTGTCCCACATGCTGTGGTCCAGAATGGTTAACCCCACTGGGAACCACATGTGCTCACTCAATCAGGAGAGAGAAAGACCGCTGTGGAAGGAGCAATGGCTTGGTCACTGGTTTGACCGGAGTTTTTTCCCTTTTATTTCGTCAAACCTCAGTAGAATTTTCCTTTCTGCCGGGGCCAGCACTGCTAAAGACAATGGTGTCGACAAAATAAGCTGATTTTGATTTTAAGGAACATAATGATAGAGAAACATGTCTGACATGTCAAACACACACAAACCAAAATGACTATAAAAGTCCAAATTCTCATCTTCTAACAGGCTCTTTTTTTTTTTTTTAGATTTGTCAGTTTTTAAATCTTCAATATCTTGAGCCAGTCTTCTTTGAACTTTTCTCAGTGTAGAAATACTCAAAATACTCCATGACAAGTAAAAGTCCTTCATTCAAATTCTTACTTAAGTAAAAGTACAGAAGTATTGTTGGCAAAATATACTTAAAGTATCAAAAGTAAGCTTATTCTTTCTGCTGTAAAAAGCTCCCTGTGACTGATATCAGAGTCAGAATCAGAAACAGGTTTATTGCCAAGTAGGTTTGCTTTGGTCTGATGATGCATAACAATAAACTGTGACGAGCCGGCAAGCACTGCAAAATACAAGAAACATAAGTGACAAATTAACCATAGAAGATATGAAAAAGTGTTATAAGAAGATAATAATAGTCTTATGATAAAAATAATAGAGCTGTGCAGTTTTGTGTAGGAATGTACATAAGTTCACAGTATGAGGATAAAATATATATATTATCATACTGATGCATTGATATGTAAGCACAGTTGTTTGGAGTTGGGGCTATTTTTAACTTCTTAGTATACAATGGGTAATTTAGCCCAGCGTTTCCCAACCCAAGGGTTGGGTCCCCCAAAGGGTCACAAGATCGATGTGGGGGTCATGCAGTGTTTATGAGGTAGCACAGAAGAGAAACAAAGTTTTGCTACAAAAAAATGTATTAATATTTAGGACGTTTGCCTTTTTTTGTGAAATATTGGATAATTTTACCTCTTTGGGTCTTGAACAGTCATTTAGATGAAACCATTTGAGAAGTTTAAAGGAAAAATCTCTCTAGAAATCTGAAATGTGTGTTTTTTTGTAATGGCTCAGAATCCAGAACATGTGGGTTTAACCTTTAACAGTGTATTGTACTGTATAAAATTATCCTAAGTTTTTTTATGTAAAACTGATCTGCAATAACTAACAACTATAGCTGTCATAGAGGGGTAAAAAGTACAATATCTACCTCTGACATATAGTGGAGTAGAAGTGTACAGTAGCATAAAATAATCAAGTAAAGTACAAGTACCTAGTAGAATTGTACTTAAGTCCAGTACTAGAGTGCTTAAGCACCATTGTGCTAATAGGAGTTTGAGTCAAATGAAGTACACTCATTCAGACAAATGTAAAGGCGGGAAACAGCTTGTTGTGCAGCATGTTTGTGAGTGGCTGAAGCCCAGCTGGCAGAGATTTCGGAGCCTGACTCAGACTTGGGCTTCCTGTGTAAAAGCTAAAGCCTGAATTCATGCAGTGAGGTATTGTTGCATAACACTTATCTTGACTATAGCACACCACACCCTGGGACTGGGAAGGGAAGTCCAAACCAGTCACAGTCTGTCTGGGTCTCTGTGCTGTCGCATCCAAGTTTCAGTACTAACACACTCCAATTAGACAAGGAACAAACTTACAGACGGCATGGACTGGGAATCTATATTAGGTCAGCATCAATTTGTGGGATGGAATTTCAGGCATCAAAACATCCTGAAAAGGCTTCGAAACAGTTCCAGTTTATGGGCATTTTTATTAAGGAAATCAATTAGGCATGGTCTGATTTTATATGGAAAAGTAAATGGCTTGTAGAGATGCTGTAAACTGTAAGTAATTTACTTCATCGTATAATGAAATGTGCTTTCAATAAATTTTTTTTTTTCTATGTTTTGTATTAGTATAGCAACTTTAAAGTACTGAAACAAGCATCAGTATTGAAACCTGACGATAGTGAGTCTTCCAGACAGTTGTGGTGAAATACTGATACAGATCAAACATTACTTACAAATAATTGCAAAATCATTCTGCTAATCTTTTGACATATTCTTAATCAGGTTTGGTAAATAGTGAAAAGGCTGGTTGAAATTTGAAGTGTTGCAGAAAATCACAAATCATGGGATACAAAAACTAGTTGTATTATTTGACGATGTGATTTAATATCATATTAGAGCTAAAAGTCGTAATGAGACGCGTTGCAGGTCAACATTTATCAATGGCACACAGGAGTGAAAGCACCAGAGTATTTCATCTCATTATAGGAGGCTTCTTCAGAGAATAGGAAAGGAAAAGAAACCCCTGTGAAGCAAGGCCTAATTTCTCTCACTGACATCTGTCTGTCCTTATTTTGCCATTTATATTTTGTCTGCACAAGCTCTCACTGCCACTGTTTCGATGCAACACCGCTCCTTCAGTCTTCATCTGAGGGCAGAGGAACAATGATGGTGAGTGCACTGGATGTCTACAACTGCTGATCAACCTCCTCTTTTACTTTTTTTTTAACTTGAGGGATTCTATTTCAAAATCAGAGTTTCTCAATATGAGTGTATGTGATGAGAAAAGACTCATCCACACATCACAATGCATGCTTCTTACCCAAGACACTCCCATCTAGCTACTGCAACTAACGATGAATTTCATCATCGATTAATCAGTAAATTACTTTTTGTGATTCAATTAAGTTTTAATATCAGAAAATTGTGGAAAATCTGAATTTTCCAGAACCCAAGGTGATGTCTTCAGCTTGCTTGTTTTGTCTGTCTGACACCCAAATTATATAAAACAGAGAAAATTATGTAAATGTTCACTTGATAAATGCCTTACATGATTAATTAATCATCAAAATTGTTGTTTATTGTAATGAAGTCAGCCCATGACGGCTGCATTTTCAACAGCTCGTCTGACAATTTCTGTCGCAATTTGCAATATTTGTGAGCAATTTTTATGGTGGTGTTTAATTTACAATTTTTGCAAAATTGAGCTAAAAAGTATGATTGTCTCAAGAAATCAATCATAATTATAAAATGTAACATCTAATAAAAGTAAGAGATATTTTCAAAAGCTTTAGTAGAGAAATTATAAATTTGTAGGTAAATGTGAACTATTTAAAGAGCTAGCCACAAAGTCAAACATGTTTCAGAGACTTTTTGTCCTGAATTAAGCTTGTCAGGTAAGCTAGTCTGGTAAAACTCTCTCCCAACAATGTCCATAAATAAAATGTTTAATTGAGGTATGAGGGTAGACACGGTTGAGCTTAACAATCAGTGAGTAAGGTCTGCTTGAGAAGCTCTCGTAGGGAGAGAAAGTTCATGATGCATTGACTCATTTGGAAGGAAGGTGGTTACTACAGGCGGATGAGGTGTCATTTTATTTGACGTGAGCTCTTCTCAGAGTGGCTCTAACTACCAGTATTTTATGTAGAAAAGGTGGTAATGTCGTGGTGCAAGGAAAGTTTTATTTGATCTTTTTTTTTTTTCAGAAATACTGCAAGAATTTTGTCAAAACTGCAAGCGCTCACAAATAACATGGGATTTGGTTAAAAAAATACATTATTTCCCACTTCTGTACCTGCAAATTCCTGGAGGGACTGCCAACGGAATGCATTGCTTTAATTGTAACAATTAACTAACGCATACAGATAAAGGAAGCATTGGAAACTCTGCTAAAAACAACAACCAACTCCACCCTATCTCCATCACTCATCTCTATTCCCCATGATGCAGTTAGCTATCTGTGTGATAGTGCCTGAACAGAAGTGAGCGTGTGTCTTCGGTGCTCCTGTCAGATGATGTCGAGCGGCAATGTCAGCAGCATAGGCTGACCCCAGCAGTGCCGATGTTTAGTGAGCAAGATGTTCCTCCTCTGCAACACATAGATGAAAAATGCACATGAGAGAAAAAGGGAAAAGACCACTTCTCTTGAAGCGCACTCCTTCTGGCAGAGAGTCAAGGGCAAGCTGCCAAGGTACTACTTTTCACTTTCCTGACATGAGGCTGTGGCAGGAAAGGGGAGGGAGGGAGAAGGGAGGAGGTGGGGGCTGAGGGGTGCGTGCGTCAGCAGGTCCGCCTGGGACTCCCTTGCCAGGAGGTGGGAAGAGCATGTGGTTCTTATCTTATCTATGGGAGGGCTGGAGCACAGCGTCCAACACTGACATTCAGTGAGCGGCAAAGAGGAAAAAAAGAGCCAACACTGAAGATGAAAACGCTTTGACTCCCACTTTTCACCTCATTTATTCATTGAGACTGTGCCGGTGAAACTGGCTTTGTATGTGTGTGTGTGTGTGTACATACACAGGTGAGCGCACACATACGCACACCCTCCCTACATTCCACAGCGGCCAAGGGTGAGGTGACCGGTGCTGCTAAATCAATACTAGTCAGTGAAAAGGTGTCAAATTAAGAAAATGCTGTTTCACCCTGGACTCTAACTGCAATCCCATCACTTCCAGAGACACGCCCCCACACGGCGAAAACAAACAGTGCTGCACAAACATGCAAACTCACACCTCACACTCGAGAGAGAGAGAGAGAGAAAGAGAGAGAGAGAGGGAGATTTCCATGGAAATGTAATTTGCATTATTTCCACTTGCATGGTCCAGGTCATTAGACGTAAAGGGTAAGGGCTATAAATGGCAAACTGAGATGTAGATAAGGCATGTCCCTTGATCCACAGCCTAATAGTGCGGTCACAGGCAAGCAGCAACAGCAACACTCTAACTGCAGTCAGGCCAACCTTCACCCTCAACTCAAGTCATAAACTTTGAGATTATAAAAAAAACTTCCTTGTCCATTTCTTCCAACGACGAGCATAGCCAAAGGTGGCAGATCACACAGCTGCCGAGACAGCTGATAATGATCCTTAACAGTAAAGCTGGTGTTGCTGCCTCAGAGTAAACATCTCGCCCCAACCGGTGGTTAGATTTCTGTCCCCCCCCACACACATCAGCGATAGGGGTCATGTTCCCCACTCCACATCTGGACTGACGCTGAACTCCGCAGCCGCTCCGCAGAGGGCCCAATGGGGACCCGGTAATGAGAACCACAGATCCTTGCGTCTTCTCCAGTGCCGTGTTCTTTTATGAGCCTTGACACGAGGACAAGTTGTAAAGAAATCTAAATGCATGTGGCCTTTTCCCATCCCCTCAGATACAAACCCCCGACAAGATGACAGAGGGTCAACGGACGCCTTGAGGAGAATGTCATCTGTTTCACCGCTCATATTGTGCACTGTGCCCTGGCACCGATCCAGTCCTGCACAGATCTTGATATAAAAAGGGTTCAAACTGCGTAACAAGTTACTTTTCTGTGGCTTGAATTTCCTGAGAGTTTAAACAAACACTGAAGACAAATCACAAAGAGAAACTATTTGGCATCAGCCCAGCCTGGGATTATTCATGCATTCAAATTTCAATCAAGCTTTCAATTTTCATATTCCAATCATATCAAGCGTGATGTGTATTTATATATTGAGTGCGTGTGCAGAGAGAAGTCCTCACAGTGAGAGAGAAGGCATGCAGTGGGGCAGGAAATGTCCAGCGTGAGCACTTCCTGCCTGACAATGCACCCTTCTTCACTGAGTTAAGCAATTCGTCGACAACCAATTGGGTTTGAAAATGCCTGAGAGATCACATTAGGGCTGACCCAGACTGACCTCCGATACTGACCAGAACTTTCCGCAAACAATGACACACACATATGCATATATACTGTATGCATGCAACGTGAAACTACAAACAGCTATAATATCCCAGGACTAAATAACTAACTCACTACTTGTGAGGTTTACAATTATATGAGCAACCTGGGAGTGAATGAGCCAATATGTTATTCTTACAAACCAGAGTCTGTCTCTCCGGGGAGAAACTGGATTTGCTGGACAGTCCTGCAACCAGTCTCATTTCAGAAAGGACAAACAATGATAAACATGCCGTTAGTTGCTAGAAAACAAAACACTTTTGCACTTTTTAAACTACAAAAAGCCCTGCACTTTTCTGACACATTAAAGGTGACCTACCACATGTTTACAAAACAATCTATAGCAACAATCTATATATAAAAATATATATATGGAGGAGATAATGGGTTGAATCATGTAGGAAGCATTCATCTGTTCATGTGTTTTTATCGCCACACACATTATTCCTTGATCCCAAACCGGTCATGCAGTGAAAAGGCAAACAGCGTATCAAGTTAATCCTACATTTAACCCTGATTAATTGACAGCTGTACAACAACATTTGAAAAAAAAAAAAAAAAAAAAAGACATAAATGTGAGCTATGATATTCACATACAAGAACTCACAAGTCTGACATGAGTGGACAATCAATGATGAACTTTTTCTCAACATATTTGTGAATGAGTGGTTTATAGTAAAAACAATATAACATAAGATGGCTGAGTATTCTATTTCATACAGTAGATGTCACTTTAACTGACGCCCACATCTCCTGTTGTTTTGTAAATTAAAAAAAAAAGTGTGGAAGCTCTCTGAAATCTGAAATTCTTGTCCTTTTTTGGTAAGGAGGAGGACGGGATACCTACATACTGTACCTCAATAATACATTCCATGACTGCAGTTTACTGCTATGTGTGTGCTTTGGCATCATTCACTATCCCAGGCCCCGAACTGCTAACTTGTTATTACAGGGTTGCCACTAAAGGTCACTTGAGGTGCCACTGAAACAACTGGAATCACTGACAGAGTTACTCATGTGGCACACAGAGAGCGTAAACTCCAAACACAGAAACTATAAATTACGATGATTCCTGTAAGAGAAGCCTACATACACTGGAAAACTGGATACAAAAACCAGATAAAATGCAAAAAGGACACTGTACATTGACCACTGAGTAGCACAAACATGCTTAACAGATATTAGTGTATTATGGAGGGAAAGTGATTTTTGTTTGTTTGTTTGTTTGTTATGGATATTTATTCTATTGTGACAAAACACTACAATTTTAAAAACATTTTTTCCTCATACTGTCATAAATTTCTCATTTCTCATAATTTCTCATGTAGATACTTTTTAAAAAAAAAAACACAAATGATGTTAAATTGTGGAGCACATCTACGTCTGATGTTTAACATCATATCAGATTTTTTAAAAACTAAATAAGCAAAAGAGCTTAAATAAAAGCATTCAGTTGTAGATTAAATATGATCACATGTGGAATAAGAGTATTGTATGAATATTGTACAGAAAAAATGTCACAATGAATATAAACATTTGTAATGAGTGTATTTATATTATTTAACCGATTTCTAGGAGAATGTTGAAACTGGCTTTTAATTTCTACATTAATATTTGTGGGTTTCTGTTGGAATAAACAGTTAAACTTTCTTCACTGTAGCCTCATGTTACACACGCTTCGCTTTTTTGATGCCATGTCTTATTGCAGCACTGCTGACTGTCGCACAACTCAAACCCGAGATGGGATTCATAAACCCGCTCTGTATTTTATTAAGACGGACTGTAGAGACACACGCTACATTTTCCAAATTGCAGTCCTGCCTGGTCCCCCTCCAATGAAGTCCCCACCCATCCAGATCAGCTATCAATCTGTCATTCATAAAGTTGAGTAGACAAATGGGCAAATAACGTACGCCCGCAGGACCAGAAGAAATAATGTAATAATGCCCATGTTTTATCGATTCAGCGCTCTTACTGCCCTGTTACTGAAAGTCAAGATTTTTTTTTGTTTTACTCTTTTCAAGTGTTTGTCAAAAATACCTACTTGCACCCAGGAAACAGTCCGTTAACCTTCTGAAACAGCTTGTTGAAGACGGACCATCTTCCATGTCGGATTGAGAGCGCAAAATGAGAGAGGAGCCACGGAGAAAAGTGCGCCTCTGCAGCTGCAACTTGGTGCGTCTGGTAAAACCAAAACTATTCCAGGACGCGCAGAGGTGATGGTGTCCCCAATGCTTGAGGCTGTGCACGGTTTAGGAAGGGCAAGAAGAAGAGCAGAGTGCTGCCCCCCTCCTCCTTCCACCAGCGCTATGACCCAGCACCGCTGGCCGAGGTGTAGCTACAGTCGGTCCGCCTCCTCGGCGTGGTAGCTCCGCTGTGGATGTGCAGCAGCAGACTGGGGGAGCAGAGACCACGACGCACAGACACAGAGGAATGGGAGTAAACACACACACACACGGGGAGACAGGAGCGCGCCAGTGTCAAGTTAGCTATAACACCCACATGTTTTCCTGTGTGTTTTTCAAAATAAAAGCCCAAATACTGAGCACTCTAAGGCAGTGGTTGTCAAAGTGGGGCCTGGGGGTCTCTTAGGGGTCCTGGAGATGGTTCCAGGGGGAATAATTGATTTTCACAATAATTCCATCCATAAGTAACACAATGATTACCTTGCAGGGCAGCTGGATTCATGAGATCACGCAAGAATCCATCTTGTCAGGCTTCAAGTTATGAGCATGTGTCCTAACTACTGGTGGTCCAGATCAATCAGTGTCTTATGAGGATTCTCGTGTGATCTCATGAACTCATGATCTTGCGAATCCAGCTGCCTTGGAAGGTAAGACAGTAATAGACAGATGGTTCATCAAATCACCTGCCAAGTATTTTTTGAAAGTGTCTGCTCTTTTCCAAACAGTTTCCAAGGACGACTTCTCATATGGTTCTGTGTAACAAACCATCTGGCGCATCAGGTTAACACAATGACAGAATGTATGACTATTTAGGTCATATGTTTCATACACTTTCTGTAATAAAACATCTGAACGCTAAAGTCTTATTAGATGGGGGTCCGTGGTCTAATTTAAGTGGACTAAGTTTAGGAGTCCTTGACGTGAAGTAGAGAATCACTGATCTAAGATGCAGAAATTGTTTCTTTTTTGAGCAATAGTAGTGAACATTAAAGTTAGATTTTATTAAGTATTTGAGATTAAACATTTTTTTCTAGAATCTAACATTATATAATATTTATCTGAACTATATCTGGTATATACATATTTTTGATGTAGGTCTATTGCTAAAAAGTCACCAAAACTACGCAAAATAGCACTTAACTGATGTGTGCTATCTTGTAAAAGTCAAATATTACATTTTTCCATTTACACTTTTTCCATAACGGACACATTTATTTTAATTTGAAGGGTGCACCGCCCCTGTTTCCGGTGTTTTTGCATACTTGACGCGTCTGGAAGCGCGCTCTTGACGGTGCTTAGCTGCTGTTCCTGTTCCTGAATTTGGCTGCGTAAAAGGGGCCGAGCCATATGTCCGGCGCTCTCCAGAGACACGCTGCTGTTTCCTGATCCACGACTCTGTGGTCAAGGAGGAGACGGCGACAGCCTCCAAATTCACAGCATGGCAGAGTAAAGACATGGAGCGTCTACTTCAGCACAGATGCTGAAAATGTGCAGCATATAGTGTTTAAACAAACCGGGTGTAAGTATCTTATTGTCTTACCAATGTGCCCTTTTGCAAGGCACTGACCTTATTGCTGCTCTTGAGGTGCCAGAGCTGACCCTGACCTCTGACCTCCTTAGCAGTCAGGTTATGTCGTGTATTACCAAAGCAAATTTTATGAATGGCCTGTGTCCAACAAACACCTTCATTCAGATCAGACTTTCAAAAAAAAAAGTCTGGCAAAAAAAAAAAAAAAAAAATCTACTGATAGTCTCAAGTAGAAAATATATCTAGTAAAAAAACATGTTTAACATCTCAACACACACTTTCATCATGATGCAGCATAAAAAACTTCATTTACAGAGAACACAGAAACAGTGTGTGTGTGTGTGTGTGTGTGTGTGTCGTAGTCTAAACATTCATCATGCCAAGGTCTAATTCGGGTCTTATCTAGCTGGAGATTTTACATAAGGTTCTTTTGTCTGAAGTAAATAAGATTTGTCTTTGTGCCTTTTTCTGGATCACAGTTGATATTTCAGCTCCTGACTTCAAATATCTGCGGAGACTTGCAGAGTTAGGCATTTATTAAAGGAATGCATTCAATTGATTTATTTCACCAGGCTAACTCAGTTGTACATTTGCATAATTATAATTGTAAATATCACCTTGAATTGGCATGATAAAATAAATCAATGTAGTACATTCCTTTAGCAAATGCCTGACTCTGCAAAATACTGCAAAGACTGCACATCTGCAGTACAATTGAAATATTTAGACTGGAATAGTGGACTAGAGTTATAATCTTTTAATAATAATATCCCATCCAACAGAGATAATAATAAATATAATCCAATTAACCTCAAATTCAGGTCAACCAGATGAATGTTTTACAGTCTGAACTGACTGGAAAAAAAACAATAGAAACTGACTACACAGATAGAAGGTTAAAATTAGACAATAGCACAATTAATATGTGTAACCACAAAATAACCCTAATGCAGGATTTTTCTCCTCTTCTTTTTATTATTTTTGAATTCAAAGGAAGTCAAAGGATTTCCTGTATTAGTTTTCTCTGACGTCTTTAAGGCCACACTTAGTTCCTATGAACTGTACAGTCTTTGCCTTAAAGCAAGCCAAGGAATGCGTCACCACTGTTGTTTATATTTCCACCAAGAATATCCAAAAGAGACACATTTACATGAAAGGGAATGAATTTTGCTCCATAAATCGACAAACTACACATAATACACAGCACACATAAAGATCTCGCTTCAGATTAAATGTTAAAAAAGTCACAACTATCAACAGCACATGTTCATTATTTCTGTTTAAGTTTAGATGAAGATCCCACATCAAGTTCCAAATGAAGTGAGCTCACTATCTCCACAACCTTTGTAGATGTGCGCCGGTGTTATCAGCGCTCAGTGCGCCTAAACAGCTCTGAGTCGGCAACATGATACAGCATAAAGTGTGCCAGACTCCCTCACGGCCGCAGCACTACATACTGATCATATCGTGAGAGAGAGGTGTGGGAGCTGTGGTGGGTTACGTCAGCATGTGTGCTATCAATCACTGGCATTCCTACACTCTCGAGCAGCTGGTCCATTCAGAGGTCATGTGTAACATAATGTATTCATAATGTCTGTCTGACATGCTCTGTCGCTTTTCCCTCTGTTTTAACCCGATGGGAAAAGCCCTTAAGTGTAAAAATAACTTGCATACTACAGTAACACATCAGTTTATTTCCCATACTTGTATGATGCTGCCATTTGATTTGTGTAAGTGTGATATGTGTTGTAACAAATCATGCATATGTTCATTTGAAATACTGACCTAATAACATCCATGAGTTTGGGAGACTGAATGCAGCTGTTTGGGTGAAATAAAACCATTCACATGCAACACATAATCAGCCTCTTATTTTAGGATTATCTGATATGGGAAATGCACATAAGATTTCATATTTTTATTGAATTTCATGACTTTATTCTGAATTGTCACAAAACCTATGATGAAATAAGGGAGACTGCAAATTGTCAAATGTAACACATACAAAAAAAAAAAGGAACAAATGAGAAGCTTGAAGTCGAAGACGCTGAGAGAGCTCTGTCATCTCCTTCAGGGCTCACCTCTGAGCTTATGCACGGAAACTCAGATGGAAAACAAATACTTTAAAAGGTTCCCTGCAAAGTTTTCGTGGCAGGAAGTTTATGAGCTTATGTGAGACGGTTATGGATGAAGAACTGTGGTAGATCACAAGGGATGCCACAACTGTGTCTGTGTGACCCACCAGTGAACCCTTCCGATCTGCAGCTCTCATAAGTGGCAAAGCAACTGTTTTCCTGTTGGAATAATTATTATACAACAGGAAGTGACTGACCAGTTTGACCTGACAAATAAAAGCAATGTTTCATCTTTGTGAGTGAGTCCACCTCAGCACTATTATATTACACTGACATATTGTTATTTTTTATGTACAGCAAGATATGCAATCATTTTTGCCCTTGTACACTATATTAAACATTATGTATATTATGTATATATAAATGGTACATGGGAGTATATATATGAGCGGTTGGAAAAAGACACAAAAGCAACAGAATGATCCCAACCAATCTTGAGTTGTCAGATGTTTCCTGTACTATTTTAAGTACACAAAGCAAGCTGCATTTTGTTAGGGACACATTGCTGGTTGCTAGGGAGCCGCCTGGCATCTCTGGCGGATGACTAAAGGAGTAGTTTACCAAATTGCTACTATGACCCTGACCCATGACAAGATTTTTGTAAATAACTTTTTATTTGTAATTGCTGTAATATTCTTATCACAGTATTAAACTCCTTTTCAATGAGTATACATAACAATAAAAGTCCTCTGACAGAAATGCCATCCTGGGTGATTTTGATTCAGGATAATGTAAAAAAAAATAGCATATTTACTTAAAAGAATAGATTATAGACAGGTCAACAGTGGCTAAATCTGCATCACAGTATCTTTTTATTTATTTGAATACAGTTGGAATAAATTAACTAAGCACCACAGACCCGAGAAAACCTCAACATGTCCGCCAGGGCTCTCCCTGGCTTGATCTGTATCAATTTGGACAGCCAGTGAGCACTCTTTTCTCTGTCAACATTATCCTGCCACCAAATCCCATATCCATCTGTGAATGGATACCATGTGTGCTACAGAGAAATTTATGGACATCAAAAAGGTGATGATGAAAGAAACAGAAATCTCATCTGTCTTGATATGGGGTGTGTGTGTCACATGAAGAGAGGCTTCCTATGGCCGCTGGTGAAAGAGCAGCTTTGCTATTGTCCGCTGGGGGATCAACAGCTGACTGAGGAGTGAAGTGGTCGGCAGCCATGCTTAACTGTTCCCCCCTCTCGGCTGTTTTTAGCAAACATCCTCCTGATGATTACGGCCTCTGTCTCCCAACACATGAGCTGCACATCCTCAGACGTGTGCGCTTGTTCACACACAGTTTTACCCCCCCTCCTACCCCCACATTACAGACCTCATCCACTTAAGCACATTTCTGATTCAAGGCACTGTACAAGCTTTTTGCACACTGCACACACACACACATACACACACACACACACACGCCCCAGATGTAAGTGAAACATTTACAGATCACATGCAAGCACACGCAAACATGAACACATATACACACACACACAGGAGCATACTTACATCCACGTAGGCACACGCACACACACACACACACACACATCACATGCGGCAGACACACACCACAGAGACTTCCAGTCCCCTCCCCCCAACTGAATAGTCTGTTCTGACAATCCACAGGACAGCCGGAGCATTGACGTCAGAGGCAGGCCCATGAAAATACAGGGTCCCTGGGGGGCTGAGGGAGTTATGCACATCTTCACAGCTTGGCTCGCAACTAGTTCAACAACCAATGAGCATATTACTGCCTCTGTTTACTCTTATTTGTCGGAAAATGCATAATAAAAAAAAAGGAGTTCCACATTTACACAAAGCCTGGCATGCACAAATTTGCATGCGACTGCAATGCGGATCATCTCAAATGTGACGTCAATGGACGTCATTGCACTGTGATCCATTAGGACAAATGTGAGATAGGTGCATAATTTAGGTTAATGGAAACACAAATCACAGCACATCATTACCTGCCCTCTGTCGTCTTAATAATTGCCATTTTGAATAACGGCTGTCAAACTGTAGTATATTAGACGTACCCAGAGGGAAGGTTTGTTGCTCACACTCAGACATCCTCACAGTCCCCGGAGAAAAGATGACATCTTTGTTTATCGCTCAATGTTCTGAAGCTCTTTCTGTTTTTTTCCTCACTTCTAAGACATCATTAGGACATCAGAGCCATTAATCTCATTGTTCTCTCTCCTTCCCCTCCTCTCACCTTTCTGAGGTTGTCTATGGCAAATTATGTAACATAGTTATTGTTTTTCTGCCTGTAACCAAATACAGTGTGTGCTGCTGTGGTCTTATCTGTAAAAAAAAAAAAAAAAAAAGAGATCCCTGATCCCGGTGGGTCAAAAGGACACAAATTTTTAAAAATGCATGTGTCTATTTTGACCTTGGCCTGTGTGTGTGGAACAAAGTATTAGAGCAAATTCTAGTGATAAAATAGAGGATTATTACATTGAAGTAGTATCAGCATGTACCCAACATGTAGTGTAAATTTGATTATGGTGGCCATACAACGAACAAGATATTTGTGTGTGTGTGTGTGTGTGTGTGTGTGTGTGTGTGTGTGTGTGTGTGTGTGTAGATATAGTATATAGAAGATTAACATTTAATATTAAAGACATTAGATATTGTTATATTTATATTTTGATACAGCAATCAAAAGTTAAAGTACACAAATTAGTTAGTTCCAAAATTCAATGAGGTTGCCCAATAATTAGTGGCAGGTTACAAGCACAGAATGAATTATCACTTTAGATTTTTACTCCAAAATGAACAATTACCTTTTTCACATAAAATAGCCAAACGTGAAATAACTTTTCTAACTTGCAGGACCCTTCTTAATAAAAAAAGATAATGCAACTGGCCCTGTAATGTTTGCCAAAATTTACCAATTAATTATCAGCGTCAGCATGGTTGTTACAATGCTGTGAAAGAAAAAAACCTTAAAACAAAGAATAATGATGAGCAAACATCAATAACATAATATGAGTTATCTACTGATGTAAGTGGTCGAAAAAAAGAAGTGCAGCTTGCAGCTGTTGCTCACAGAAAATGGCAACCAAGACCAAGAGGAAGAATAGAAGGAAGCTGAATAAAATGGTTTAACCAGTGGTGAAGATTCTCTCAGGATTATATCCACAGTATTGAGATTGTTCCTCACTCAGCCAGACTAAAAGCGCATGAATTGGTGTGTGTCATCACAATTTATCAGAGTCCAGGCTTTCATACACAGCCATCACTTCTGTCCATCCAGTCCATGACCATGACCTTTATTGTCTGGAGGACATAAAGCGTATCAGTCAGGTTATCTGGACAGCCTGATGTGTCCGTCCAGTCCAGGGTAAGAATATATGTGTCATGGAGTCCCTTATCTGAGTCCAATATGACTCTAAATAAATATCCAAGAGGTTTAGCATTTGTGGTGCCTTCGACTGCAACGTGGAGAGTCAGGTTGGGGATATTGGAGCAAACCTTAGAACAGCAACTTTAGGTTGGTTTCAGTTGACTTAAATTCCTGCATCCTAAAAAGTGTGGAACACTTGATAGTTTGAATTAGAATTATTTTCTGTTCAACCAGATGATCCTTTGCATCTTTTGATCGCCCAACATGGTTTCCCACTCACTGCAATAAAGTTTCTTACAGACGTGGAGGAGGAATCTGGATCCAAACTGTCAAAGAGATCAAAATGTACACATTAAGTACTCAGGCATTCTTAGGTCAAGCTCTGCATCTTTCAGACATACAGCCAATCCTGAAACTAAACAGGCCAAAATAATCCATTCTGAAGGAGTAGATTGCTGGTCCGATGAACCAGGAGAAAGTCAGGCCAATGAGGAACATAGTTGCATCTCTGCAGCTCTGTCTACTCTGGGATGGAGTTCATCTGAGCTTGAGACAATAGCATCTTCTCAGTGGTTGTGTGGTTTGAAGTCTACAGTTTGTGGCGTGTAGGACTCAGCTGTATCTTGGAAGAGTTCCTTCCGCATGTTGAATATGGTGACAGGAAATTAAGAGTCGGGTGCAGTGAAACTGTGACAGATAATGGATGATTTTTTCGTCAGTGTTGTCGCATCAGTGGAAGCACTGTGTAGATTACACAGCAGGGATTACATGTTGTGTCCCCAAGGGCAAGTGTCCACTAATAATACTTGGCTCTTCAGCTGCATGCATGTCCCTCCAGAAGAGGCGCAGCACTGGCTTGTCAACAGGAAACAGGCTGATCTGGTGAAAGTTGCCTTTTATGGACTCACTGACAATGTTCAGGGAACCTGAGGAGGATGATGGTCCCAACTTTGGTCTGGGGTGGAGTTGATTGTTGACTAATCCTATTGGAAGCACAGCACTGTTCTTTCCTCCATTATGGTGCATTATGTGATATGAGATTCTGCTGTCTGCTGTGCTTCCTCTGCAGATATCTTAGACACATCGTTATTTTGCTCCCATTTGCAAATACTTTTTAAGGAGGCCTCCACACATCCAGTATCTACAGTATGAGGTCTTTTGCTTTGTGTTGCTGCAACGCCACAGCATACCCAGGAGCAAAAATGCTTGCTCTTACTGGTTGGTCTTGACAAATTGTTTTTTTATTTTTGCAGCTCTAACAATCGATTCTATCAATTTAGATAACATATACTCTTCAAAGTAATTGCTAAAACCAAGGGACATGGCAGCATTGCGATAGGGAAGTCTGACAGGAGCGAGAAACTATTGGAACAGACAGGTTTTAGATAAACCAAGAGATTAGATAGATTATCTAAACCACTTATTTGGAAGGAAAACCGAACATGAGTACACAAATATCAGTAATAATCTGTCATTACACAGGGAATATCTGTGTAAACAAAATCAGCAAGTACAGTAGGTAAGCTGAACTAGAAAATCATTCTGTAATATTACCAAATCAACAGCTTGAGTAACAGTTTTATTGTTCATTTTGTTTTCTTTTTCAAACAAGTTTGTCTAAACTGGAGGTTTGTTAAAAGTCTGTATGATCATCTGACCGCTTGTGTTTGTTGACCCATGGGTTGTTTTGTGTGATGTCACCATGTTCCCAGATCTCAGCGATTAATTTGGTGATTAGAATGATATTATCCATCCATCCATCCATTATAATAAACCATTGTTTTTCTTTAAGCCGTTCCAGTGATGCTTCATGTGGTCAGGTGAAAAAATAAAAGCAATTCCATATGAACTAGTGGAGGCACAATGCTGTCTACACCCAGCCCAGGCCAACAGTAGGACTTAACAGGAACAAATACTGCAGTGCAAGAAGAATGGCCATTCTACACTGAGGTCTAAAATATTAAAAAATGTTTTTATTGTGCTCTAATGTCAGTGCATTGACACCTAAGTGATTGAGTACTCATCGGCAACATCAACTTAACTTTGTGGAAAGTGAACGTTGCTAAAAAAAAAAAAAAAAAAAAAAAAAAAAATGTATACTTGTATATAAAACGTTTTTCATTTTACTGTTCAAAAACATTTTTAATTTTTTAATTTTAGAGAACTTCAGCCAACAAATGGTTGACAGCTTTATTCTCTTTGAGATTACAATAAATGATTGCATGGCATTATTCCTACATTACAGAATGAAAGATAAAGTGTTTTACGTCTCATTGCAATGTTAGACAGAATTAATAATAGTATATAACAATATATATATATATATATATATATATATATATATATATTGTTTAGAGGAGTAAACTGGAGGAGTAAACTGGTTAAAACAAGAAATCTTGGATATATAATCAATG